>NC_056737.1:346060918-346185523 GCF_019279795.1 Protopterus annectens | reverse complement strand
CCTGGGCAGCCGCAGGATTGGCGTATGCCTACGGCCGTATGGGCACATCACAAGGCATACGTCTACATTCGGTGTTTTACGATGTCTAGGTTATAATACCAGAGGGGGGACCTCATCAGCTATGCTATAGAATGCGGATTTAGATGGATTAGTAGGTGGAGGGTTGGCCACACACCAGGGCTGACCGATGGAACACTGATGAGGCCTCTTTTGAGAAGCAGGTGGATCAAACCCCCGTAACAGGAATGTAGTTTAGGTACAGATGTAGAGTTAACACACATTTGTCCACTCTTTCAGTTCTGTACCGCTGTATTACAGTGATATGCTATGCATATCTTCCATATACATTGTTAGATCTTTGATTGATGAGTATTGACATAGTACAATATCATATAATACATGTGTTAATAGGATGCTTTCTGAGATGTTAACATACGTGTGTGTGGTTAACATTGCGTCTGTGCTTTCTATGCTGTGGTTACATGTTCATTGTTTGCATAGAAAGTAACAAATGGAAGGGGGGGATATTTAAAGCCTGGATGCTTCTATGTTATGTGTAAGTCTCACGGAGCCTACGGGTGAAAGCGCTTACATGTCTATGAAGTAACCTTTGTATACCATATGTGACCTGTCGTGGACAAAATGTCTACGTTGACTGTTTCATCTACCTATGTGTGACTTGGTTTGTGTGCCATAAGGTGCCAGCGGGTCTTTGATGTTGATTAGGTGTATTCCATGGTCAATTGACATTAATCCTATTAATTCACTGAAGGATGTTCTTCATTGGTGGGAGCCATAGTTTGACCATCGTATGGCTTTCTAGCTGACGTTGATATTGTGCCATTGGTATGTGTTCACAGGTCACCCATTTGTTCTGCGGTATGGGCGTGTGATCCCCATTTTGGTGCTGGCAGATTGAGTGCTGTACGCGGTATGCACAGCGGTCTGGCTTTGTATGGGGAGTGTCTACTGTAGTCCCTATCTGTATTTCCTGTGTTATGCCTCACTGCAGCTGTGTGGTTACACCAGGTTTGCAGTTATGGGTGCCATCTTGGTCCTATGCTTGTCCATCCCTAGCGATTGCCTACTGGACACTGGTATGGAGCAGTACACATTTCAAACCTGCATTTAGCATTAGCCGGTGGATGCTTTGCACAATCAGTGGGGAGTAAGGCACATGCTACTCCCACATCCCTCCCACGGTGCGGGACAACGTATTATCTGCCAAACAACACCGAGCCCGTTTCTGCATACCCAGGATCCCATGGCTGCAACCCTCGACGGTACCCATTACACATCCGGCATGTGTGCGGGAATGGGATGTGGACGCACCTCTATGGACTCTACAATCTGGGAATATCTGTTCATATGTCCTGCATTCCGTGGACAGTTGTCATCAACCCTGAACACGCTGGGGGTGCATATGTCTGGCTGTACCGTAGTCATGGCTGTCAGTTCTTCTGGGTCTCGATCGCAGCTGGTTGACATTGCGTACGGATGAATCTCTGGGGTCCTACTATGAACACCATTGTGCATATGTACAGTGTAGACCTTGTTGGACTGTGTCCATCTGGCTAGTGGGTTTGACTGCTGCTGTATGTTCCCCAATCGCGGATGTCTGCTTGCTACCCATATTATGTAGTGCTACGTTAACCAGGTTATTCTAAACTGAAACCGGATGGTGTAAATCCAATGATGCAGGCTAGGAAATGCTTTAAGTAATCCTCAGATGTCCCATTAGGATATGTCCGCCACTGTATTGTCAAAATGACACAACCAAAACATGTAGATCCTATTAATTCATTGAAGGATGTTCTTTATAAGCGTGAATGCCATAGTTTAAGGATCCTATGACTTTCCTAATTGACGTTGTTGGTGTGTCATTAGTATGTGTTCCGCAGGTCGCCCATTTGTTCCGCGGTATGGAAGCGAGTGATCCCCATTTCCTTGCTGGCAGATTGAGTGCTGTGTACGCCGGTATTCGCACGGCGGTCTGACTTTGTATGTGGAGTCTCTACTGTAGTCCCTATCTGTATTCCCTGTGTTTTGCCTTACTACAGCTGTGTGATTCCACCAGGTTTGCAGTTATGGGTGCCATCTTGGCCGTACGTTTGTCCATCCATGGGAACTGCCTAATGGACACTGGTATAGGGATGTACACATTTCACAGCTGCATTTAGCATTCTCCGGTGGATGATTTGCATTATTAGTGCGGAGTAATGCATATGCCATACCCACATCCCTCACACGGGGCGGGACAACGGATCATCTGCCAATCAACACCGAGACCCATTTCTGCATACCCACGATCCCATGGCTGCAACCCTCGACAGTACCCGTTGCACATCCTCCATGTGTGTGGGAATGGGATGTGGACGCACTTCTATGGACTCAACAATCTGGGGATTTCTGTGCATATCACCTGCATTTCATGGACAGTTGTCATCAACCTTGAACACGCTGGTGGTGCATATATGTAGCTGTGCCGTAGTCACGGCTGTCACTTCATCTGGGTCTCCTGATCGCAGCAGGTTGACATTGCGTACAGATAAATTTTTGGGTCCTACAATGGACACCATTGTGCATATGTAAAGTGTAGAACGTATTGGACTGTGTCCATCTGGCCAGTGGGTTTGACTGCTGCTGTATGTTCAGCAATCACGGATGTCTGTTTGAGTACCCATATTATGTAGTGCTACGTAAACCGGGTTTTCCGCCACTGAACCCAAATGGTGTAATTACAATGATGCAGGCTAACAATTGCTTTAACTAATCCTCAGACATCCCATTGG
Organism: Protopterus annectens; assembly: GCF_019279795.1. Lineage (NCBI taxonomy): Eukaryota > Metazoa > Chordata > Ceratodontiformes > Protopteridae > Protopterus > Protopterus annectens. Next base: position 346,182,731 of record NC_056737.1, on the reverse strand, counting down.
GACATTCCCGCCACTGTATTGTCAAATTAACACGACCAAAACATGTAGATCCTATTAATTCATTGAAGGATGTTCTTTATATGTGGAGTGCCATAGCTTAACCATCCTATAACCTTCCTAGTTGACGTTGTTGGTGTGCCATTAGTATGTGTTCCGCAGGTTGCCCATTTGTTCCGCGGTATGGAAGCGAGTGATCCCCATTCTCTTGCTGGCAGATTGAGTGCTGTGTATGCCGGTATTCGCACAGCGGTCTGACTTTGTATGTGGAGTCTCTACTGTAGTCCCTATCTGTATTCCCTGTGTTTTGCCTTACTACAGCTGTGTGATTCCACCAGGTTTGCAGTTATGGGTGCCATCTTGGCCGTACGTTTGCCCATCCATGGGAACTGCCTAATGGACAATGGTATAGGGCTGTACACATTTCACAGCTGCATTTAGCATTCTCCGGTGGATGATTTGCATTATTAGTGCGGAGTAACGCATATGCCATACCCACATCCCTCACATGGGGCGGGACAACGGATCATCTGCCATTCAACTCCGAGACCCATTTCTGCATACCCACGATCCCATGGCTGCAACCCTCGACAGTACCCATTGCACATCCTCCATGTGTGCGGGAATGGGATGTGGACGTACATCTATGGACTCGACAATCTGGGGATTTCTGTGCATATGTCCTGCATTTCATGGACAGTTGTCATCAACCTTGAACACGCTGGTGGTGCATATATGTAGCTGTGCCGTAGTCACGGCTGTCACTTCATCTGGGTCCCTCGATCGCAGCCGGTTGACATTGCGTACGGATAAATTTTTGGGGTCCTACAATGGACACCAATGTGCATATGTAAAGTGTAGAACATGTTGGACTGTGTCCATCTGGCCAGTGGTTTTGACCGCTGCTGTATGTTCCCCAATCGCGGATGTGTGTTTGACTACACATATTATGTTGTGCTACGAAACCCATGTTTTACTACGATTAACCCAAATGGTGTTAATGTAATGCTGCAGGTTGGCAACTGCTTTAAGTAATCCTTAGAAGGCCCAGTAGGACATATACGCCACTGTATTGTCAATATAACACAGCCAGAACATGTAGACCCTATTGATTCATTGAAGGATGTTCTTTATAAGCAGGAACGCCAGTGTTTAAACATCCTATGACCTTCCTAGTTGACGTTGTTGGTGTGCCATTGGTATGTGTTCCACTGGTCGCCCATTTGTTCCGCAGTATGGCAGCGAGTAACCCCATGTTGTTGCTGGCAGATTGAGTGCTGTGTACGCCGGTATTCGCGCGGTCTGGATTTCTATGGGGAGTGTCTACTGTAGTTGCCATCTGCATTTCCTGTGTTATGCCTTACTGCAGCTGTGTAATTCCACCGGGCTTGCAGGTATGGGTGCCATCCTGGTCGTAGGCTTGTCCATCCATGGGGATTGCCTACTGGACACTGTTATGGCCTGTACACATTCCACACCTGCATTTAGCATTATCCGGTGGATGCTTTGCATTATTAGTGGGGAGTAGGTCATGTGCTACACCCACATCACTCCCACGGGGCGGGACAATGGCTTATCTGCCAAACAACACCGAGCCCCATTTCTGCATACCCAAGATCCCATGGCTGCAACCCTCGACAGTACCCATTACACATCCTTCATGTGTGCGGGACTGGGATGTGGGCCATGTATGGACACGTCGATTTGGGGATTTCTGTTCATATGTCCTGCATTTCATGGACACCTGTCATCAACCTTAAACACGCTGGTGGTGCATATGTCTAACTGTGCCATAGTCACGGCTATCGCATCATCTGGTGGACGGAAACGGCTGGATGGAATTCTGTTAGGAGAAATTTTTGGGTCCTACAATGGACACCAATGTGCATATGTAAAGTTAGATGTTGCTGGACTGTGTCCAACTGGCCAGTGGTTTTGACTGCTGCTGTATGTTCCCCAATCGTGGATGTCTGTTTGACTACCCATTCTATGTGGTGCTACGTAAACCAGGTGTTTTAGAACTGTGAACAAATGGTGTACATCCAAAGATGCAGGTTAGCAACTGCTTTAAATAAACCTCAGGCGTCCCAATAGGAAATATCCGTCACTGTATTTTCAACATAACAACACCAGAACATGTTGATCCCTATGTATTCATTGAAGCATGTTTTCTTTATAGGTGGGAGCGTATAGTTTACATATCCTAGTTGACGTTGTTGGTGTGCCATTAGTATGTGTTCCACAGGTCGCCCATCTGTTCCGCAGTATGGTAGCGAGTGCTCCCCATTTGTTGCTGGCAGATTGAGTGCTGTATGCCGGTGTTCGCCGCAGCGGTCCAACTTTGTATGGGGAATGTCAACTGTAGTCCCTATGTGTATTTCCTGTGTTATGCCTTACTGCGGCTGTGTAATTCCACCGGGTTTGCAGTTATGGGTGCCATCTTAGTCGTACGCTTGTCCATCCATGAGAATTGCCTACTGGACACTGGTATAGGGCTGTACACATTTCACACCTGCATTTAGCATTCTCCGGTGGATGCTTTGCATTATTAGTGGGGAGTAAGGCAGGTGCTACGCCCACATCCCTCCCACGGGGTGGGACAACAGATTATCTGCCAAACGACACCTAGCCCTGTTTCTACATACCCAGGATCCCTTGGCTGCAACACTCGACAGTACCCATTACACATCCTTCATGTGTGTGGGACTGGGATGTGGACGCACTTCTATGGACTCAGAACTCTGGGGATTTCTGTGCATATGTGCTGCATTTCATGGACAGTTGTCATCAACACTGAACACGCTGGTGGTGCATATGTCTAGCTGTGCCATGGTCACGACTGTCGCTTCTCCTGGTTGGACGATGAAGGCTGGCAGGTATTCCATACGGGACAATTTTTGGGTCCTACAATGGACACCAATGTGCATATGTAAAGTGTAGAGCTTGTCGGACTGTGTCCATGTGGCCAGTGGTTTTGACTGCTGCTGTGTGTTCACCAATCGCGGATGTCTGCTTGACTACCCATAGTGTGTAGTGCTACGGAAACCATGTTTTCCAAAACCGGAACCAAATGGTGTACATCCAATGATGCAGGTTAACAACCACTTTAATTAATCCCCAGAGGTCCCAGTAGGGAAGTATCGCCACTTTATTGTCGGAATGACACCACCATACCAGGTAAATCACGGGCACTTTGGCCCGGTCTTACCGGCCATTTGCAAGTGTAATTAGCAGACACGTGTCAATACATGTATAATAATACATATTGTAATACCGACGTTAATCTATGTTATTTGGACAATGGCTTCTGCTATTGACATACGTTGCTGTGGGTGTTGCCGGTTACCATACACATGGCTTTCTCAAAGGCCAAATTCACAATTCTGAACACTACTGTGGTCTCCTTTAAGGACCCTGAGCCAGTGGTCAACAGTACTCAAGCCACTGCATCACTTACATATGCCTTCTACCGGTACCTACAGGACTGCATGGATCAGGCATTCCCTTACCCAACTGTGGTTCATTGTACCAATGCCAAGCATCCAGTGTGGTGTACCCCAGCCATACTCAAGCTTTACAACGAGAGGAGGTGGCTACTACAAGGCAGAGCAGACACCTTGTGAGGTATGACACCCTTGCTCATTATATGTGAAGAGCTACAGGCTGTCATGACATAGTCCGGGGCAGGTTCCACAGATATATCTCCAAGGACTCGGCAGACAATCATACAGCCTTCATTTGCTATGCTGGACACCTGGGTGGTAACTCACACATATGCTCTGACTGGGTTCACAATGATGTGGAGTTTACTGAACATACACACATTGCCAACATACGGGCTGACAGGTTCGGTGAAGACATCTCCACCCCCCCCCATGGAGAGATGTCTGTACCAGTGGTTTGTGGTCCCCGAATGTTCTGTAATGCATGGGTGGGACATGCTCTCTCCAGGGTAGTGAACACAGCATCCATGGGACCAGCTGGTGTCCCGACTGTGTACTCCGCGATCTCATTGAGGAATTAGACCCACAGTTAGGACAGCTGTTTATTCTTAGCCTCACCTCGGGTAACGTACCCAAGTTGTGTCGCACGGCGACTGTAGTCCCACTTCACAGGGCCAGTGCCTCCACTGACCCTGGTTATTACTGTCCCATTACCATGAGAAGACTTATCTGCAAAGACATGGGGAGGGATCATACTGCAGCCCGTAGATGACAACATAGGGGACCTGCATACTTTGCATCCAACCCAGTTTGGCTTGGTCAGGGGCGGTTCATGCGTTTAAATCCTGGTTGACATTTTAGGGACAGTCACTGAGGCCATTGATGGGGGTCTTGCAGTCCATACAGCCTACCTCGACCTGGCAAAGGCCTTCAACACAATACCCCCCCTCGGGTATCATTGATAAACCCATCGGCTTGGATGTGAACACGTACATCGCAGGATGGGTTGCAAACTGGCTAGGTGACATGACCCACGCGGTCATAGTTGCTGGCAGCATGTCGGACTTACTGCCTGTCACAGGCGGTGTCCCACGGGGCTCTGCCCTGGGTCCACTCTTTTTCTACATCTACATTTCCACAGTACAAGCACACACAGGGGTGTTATGGCTGACATTGTAGATGACTGCGAACCGGGTGCCATAGTGGGACGGACATCTGACACAGATATCCTTCAAAGGGGCCTCCCATATATGGATATCTGCTGTCAGGGACATGGCCTACAGCTAAATGCCAGGTAATGCATAGTCATACCCATCGGGAAGAATGAGGTCACCCCTGTCCGGCATATGGGTGGCAGTCCACTGAGCACGGGGGTAATTACCAGGGATCTGGGGACCCAGGTTGTCGGTCACCATTCGTTCAACACACACGTTGCTATCGTGGTTCGGTAGAACTTCTACATTGCCCACCTGATCGTGCAGGGATTCACATCTAGATCAGGGTAGGTCATCATCTCCTTGTACTCATTACGTGTTACACCTATGATTGAGTACATTGCCCCATTCGGAGGGTATCTGACCTGACACCTACAGCAGCTGGGAAGGCCCCATAGGTTAATCGTCAGACAGATGCAGGGTGTCATGGATTTGTGTTATGCTGCCCCACTGTTAGGACTCCTGCTCCATTCAGTCACATACCTCTTGTTCGGTGTTGACCTGTGCCTGACATACGAGGCCATGTCGACCCATATTTGATGACTATGCTTCACCTACTGGATCTACATCCTCGGAACCACAGGCAGGTGGCGTGAACCTTGACACGGTCATTAATAGGATGTGTTGGAGTGACACATACGTCACCCAGACACTCACTATGCTGTGGATCTACATCACAGTACATGTGAGGCAGAGAACCTTGCTAGCCTTGTTTGAGGGGGATCTTGTCCGTTGGATGGGGGATTGCAGATATACCCCAGGGATTACATCATTGTCACTGCTTGACAGAGGTACAGCAATATAATAGGCATTTTATCTCTGGACCGGAGGGTTGGCAAAGGAATCCTAACTATGGCCTAGGATTATGGCTGACCTTGGGTAGATAGCCTACTCTGTACCTATGGACCTATGAACCTATGTTCATAGTTTGTCCCATTCACACTTGTCTATCCCCTATCCTCTTTCTCATGTGTATATTTCTGTGGCACGTGATTGACCTCTGTATTACCTGCAGGTATGCTGTCTACAGTGCACATACGTCACGGTTGATTACAGTGTATCTGTGTCCTTACCTCTGTGATACTGAGGACTACCACACATCCTTCACAGCATTATATGCATATGTCCATTCTATTATTCTTTGGCCTATGGGGTGTTAAGGCAACGGTTACACGTGTCCCTGTTTGTGCGGCGTCATGGTGGTCTTTGACCAGCCTCCGTTCTTGATCGTGGGATGGACGGTAGTGTTGGTGTGTGTTTGGCATGTGTTATCACTGCCGGTACATCTGTGGGAGGTGGGGTTGGCACATGTTCCTCTTTGCAGGGGGCCCCATCCTGGACTTTTGTGTCATGCATCTACACTTGGCACGTGCCATATGTCCTGTGCTATTCCCACAGTCGTGTATGCCTTCATGCATTACTACTGCGTGTTACTGGCTGTTTGTATGTGGTACACATGGCTATTATGGTGGTTGGCTTGGCCTATTCCCATGCTATGACATACCCATCCATCCGGGCATATGCATGTTATTCCGTCCTTTGTGTTGGCCGTGGGTGTTTGGCCGTCCGGCAACACTGCTCTCAACATGTGATGTCCCACCTTCCCCTTCTGTGCCTGTGGCACCCTGTTAGGGCGTCCTGTTTGGTAGGCAGATGTTCCGCTATATGTGTTGTGTTTGACATGTCTGCATAGCTAATCATCGGTACGGTGGTTGAACATACCGCCTTGTCCAGATGTGTACAGTTATGTGCACCGTGGCGTGTGCATGCCTATGGGGTTTTGACAGGTCCATACCACATGCGGGATGTACACATTCTGCCGACACATTCACATGCAGCCATTTGCATATCTGTACCTGAGGTGGGTTGTTAACATGTGGGGTACATATTTGCCCACATGGCACTGCCTAAGACAATACTTCTTACCACATTTCAGGTATGCCCATTGTGTGTAGGTGTGTAGCTGCGCAAGGCTGCTAGCTGGGTTGGGTGCACGGTCGTACATGGGTGCGGGATACATGCTATGATGGGGCTATTGTGTATTACATTTGCATGCATGAGTTCTGCTTCTGGATATTACGCTTAGACATACACCGTCCTATGTGTATGCGAGCACGTTGCTGGGTGTGGTACATGTTGCTATGCACATGTTTGCCTGTGTTTAGGGTATCTTGTTTCCTTCTTGTTGTTATATCGACACGGCTACCCGGCTGTGTACTCTCACTACTGCTGGTGACCATGCCCATGTCGCTACTTCTATGTCAGTGCGGTGCGCTGACATGCTGCGGTACACCTTCACTGGGTATGCCCACTGACAGTGCATTGTGGGACGGACACGGTATTACGCGTATCCTTTGTTCCTTGGACGGGTACACTTAGGGCTTCGTGGGTTGATGTTTGGTTCTCCGTTTTGTTGGGACGGGTACTATGTTGCATAGTCTGCATACGTTTCATTCTCCACGGGCCCTGGCTGGTGCGGTTACTATTACAGGCGGCCTGTGGAAGTCAGCACTTTAGGTTGCTCATCGCCTGCCGGCTTGGCCACGCCTCCGGACGCATCCTACTTGGGCTCGCTCACGTGCCCTACGCACGTGTCTGTGGTTGCGGCGCGCACTCATTACTATGCATATGGCACTGCTACGCCGACTATTCACTGCACCGCCGGCGCAAGCCTTACACCGGCCTTGCGCCGAGCTTCATGAATCCCGGGGTATAACTAATTTTCCACATAGTTGTAATAACCAGCATAATTACATTATTAAATGCAGCTCAGATGACAGGGTACGCGACTGGAGAAAATGCATGTGGTGTACCTTGTTAGTGCTTACCTACAAACTGCTGACAAACCTTACTGCTTGGCTTGCTGTGTCTGATTAAATTTGGAAACCATTCTGTTGCTGTCATAACACAGAGCTAAATTGTGTAAGCATAATTTGATATATTATTTGATGATTAATATGACTTATTCTTTTAAAAGAAAAATAAAAGTAAGAAAGACAAATTTGATAAATGTAATTGGATAGTAAGGTAGTACAAAGTTTATTCCTTAAGAAAATTACCTATTGATCTCTGGGATATTTCTGCTAGGTACCTTAGTCGTGTACATGGTGTTTGACAGTTATGGTGTAAACTCCTCTACACTGAACCCTGTTTGGACTCATGCTAGCTCAAGGGCCTTGTGCTTGACTAGAGTATAATGTACAACTTGAAAGTATTCCTGCCCACCAAGACTTTAGCATAAACCTCATAGGTGAAGGTTGTCTTCATATTGTGATTCTGTAAAGAAATCTATGGATTTTCCTTCTCAGGCATACTCAAGCTACTGTGACTGCTAACTGTCAGCTTTCCCCTGCTTGGTCCAACAGCTCCCTGGATGCTAACTTACCCTAGGATATCTGGTCTGTGATTAAGGCTTCATCTCTCTGTGTCATGAGACCTGCATACTGTTGCTATTTTGATGATATTCATATTCCTTTGCTGAAATGCCACAATAATCCCTATTACTGGAGAATGCATTTTTGGTGAAATAGACATTTTGGTTCATTTTAAACTAGTCATGTCATATTTCTTCATCACTAAAATATAGTCTAGGATAGTACTTTTTTAAATATGGCCAGAGGCTCAAAGACAGTACTGTCCAGTCTTATGTCCATCACTATCTTTGCTGTAGTGAAATGGATAACTTCACACATTACCATAGCCTGACAGCATGTTTGAAAAAAAAGGCAAGTATATGCCTTGACTCTGTTTATTTTATTTTTTTTTTTTGTCAACACCACTTTTTAATTTTGACAGGTAGCACATTGTCTCATGTATGCATTGCAGAACCTTGCCTAAATGTTGTGAATTTTTATGTAGATATTAGATACACACAAAAATGTATGTGTGTGTGTGTGTGTGTGTGTGTGTGTGTGTGTATGTGTGTGTGTGTGTGTGTGTGTGTGTGTGTGTGTGCGTGTACACACACACACACACACACACACACACACACACACACAGATATATGGAAACATTGATTTGCTACATTTATTTTTATTATTGCTTTTCAATTTTTTTCTTGTATACAACAAGTCACATAAACATGCTGCATTTATAATACATCATTTCATTTTCCTTTATGTAGCACACAAGTAAGTTATCAGAAATTATGAAACTAAAAAATTAAAAACACAAGCTTTTGATTCTATAATAATGAAAGCAAACATGCAATTTCTGATCAGCAATCATACTAGATTATAAGAGATATACAAAACTGACTATATTAGTTCCTTGCTTTTATGTAAACAGTTGCTATAGGTAAGGGTAGCAGTTTTGATTAGGCAATGTATTGTGAAGGTAGAGAAAACGTATTTCATTTTGATTGATAAATTAAGAACATCCTTATCATGAGTACTGTCATTTCCCTTAGAAGTGAAAAAAAAACTACACTAAGGAAGTACGGGCCTTCCTGAACAAAGTGAGCAATGCATGGCTTGAGGGGTTCTACTAGTTTCTGATTTATGGAATATATTTTAACTTAGCTGACATGAGGATTTTTTCAGTTGTTTAAATTTATGCATATACTCAAGATGCCAACATATTTATGACTCTACTTTTTCTAAGTCCCAGGGAACAAAATAATCAGAATCAGGAGCTAGCATCTAACTAATCTAGGGATGGTACTTGAATTATTTCAGATTTTAATGAAGCTTTCAGTTAATAAATATGGTAAACCTAAAATATAACTCCTTGTCCGGTAATGTGGCACATGCCAAGGCTAAACAATGCTTCACTGTTAGTGTGTCTCTTAAGCCAACAGTGATTTTTTTTTTTAGCTTAATCAAGGGTTTTATTTTTTCTTCACATAAATTACAGAAACCTATGCATATAATCCAGTAAACTGAAAGTAATTTATTGTTACATGTAAAGAAAGCAGCACAGTGTTAAAATCTATGCAGTATGTAAGAAGGCAATTAATTACACAATTTAATTTCACAAAAGCCTATTTTGTCACACATTAGTTACATATACTTCATGTTAATATTTTATGTTGTTTAATGTAATAGACATTGCTACTTACTAGCTGTTCTTCATGTAATTTTAAAACACAAACTGTTTTTTTTCCAACAACCAGAACCTATAGATATTCTGCCTCTACTTATTTGCATAATTTTTTTTAAAAAAAACTACGATGCTTTTCAGTGTCAGAAAACTCCTCAGTTGAAATCAGACTCATTATGAATTGAAATAAAAAGCTTCATAACAGAATCATTTAATTTAATTAATGTTATCCATTTATTCATAACGTAGGTCAACTAGACATATGTTTCTCATTTTAGGGATGGTCAATGACCATTGTCTAATTATAGGACTTCTTAAAAATCGCACAGTATATAAGCAGAGGCCGAAGGAATCAAACCCATCGTTATTCAATAGGACTTGTTAGCAGCTCATGAGTTTAACTCAATAAACTATACTGCAGAGGAGTACAAAATTGTGTTAAGCAATGATATTTAGTAGGCATTACATCTGCCTTGTTGTGTAACTATCCAAATTTCAAGATATCTGGCCTTGCTTAATCTCTAATTTATTATGTGTTGATGGCAATATTTGAAACATGTTCATGGCATGCTACTCATTTTATTATTAGTTTTATGAAGGCATTCCAAATGGGAACAAGGGCTTTTTACCATTTGGGAACAAATGCCACAAACTCATATGATGTAGTCTATATGACAAACAAAATTAGGCTATTTTAATACTGCACGTGGTGGGATAACAACTACAAAATCTTTCTGTATGCAAAAATAAGGCATAAAAACATCATGAAACAATTACCAATTCAGTAATTATAAGGATGATATATTAGCACATGTATTAAAATGGAAGTGGATAAGGTAGAGCTGTATGCTTATGAATGTTCATATGTTCTATAGCCTGTACAATTAAACACACTAAGCGTCCACACACATACTTATTTACATGTACAGTGTGTACACAGACAAGCAGACACACACATACACACACACACACACACACACACACACACACACACACACACACACACACACACACACACACACACAAACACAAAATAATAATTGTAAGGAAAGCCTGACACTGTTGATAATAATCAGAGGCATGTGAGGTAGAGAATAAGGTCCATGTAAGAAAGTTTGTAAGATAATAAAGAAGAAAGTGATTAATGAAGAAGGAGAACTTAAGAAATTCAAACTGAATGCATGTATTATACTTGAGACTGAGTACATTGCAATAATCAACTAATAAACATTAAAATAATAGCTAAAGTAATATGGTCAATTACTGTGGCAAAGCGTGCATCTCATTTAAAAGACCTATTGTCTTTTAAATGGAATACAGGCTTAACCGCAGCAAAGGAAGCTATATGACTGTACAAGTGAAAACGTCTTATTAAAATGTTGTTTAAGGAAACTATAAAAACGACCAGTGGACGGACTTAACCAGTAAGTGATAGCAACAGTAAACTTTGCAAGCTGTGGAAGCCTAAGGAACCATTAAAACATGGTTACACATTTTCAAATGCATCCTGGAGGCCATTAACAGCTCTTCAATGTCTGAGAGATTGATGGGATGTAAGAGGTAAGAAGAAAATAAAAGCAACTGTGTTGTAAGCAACATCAAGGAATGAAAAGCAAAAAACATAGAAGAGAGACAAAAGGAATGACAGGGAAAGATAAAACACGCATATATATTACAGACTGTCAAATGAGTACAACACACTGAAATTAGACATTATCTTTTCTCCCATCACAAAAGCATTTAGACTTGTAAAGTGGAAAATGTTAGGAATGATCTTCAAAGCTGCACAAGCTTCCATGTACTTAAAGTACATTTGGAAAATTGATTCAAAACTTCAAAATAGAAGTAGTAAATGTTTTACACTATATAATGGAACACAAAGAAACTGGTAGAAAGAGACTCCAAGCCTATCTTGTCTATAAGGGTGTTGCAGTTAGCCCAAGGCAGCCACTTCCCATCATTCCTAACATTCCAGGAATCCCAACCTTTTGAAGGTCTCACCTGTCACCTGTCTTAGTCTATACCACCCAGTCAGACACATGGTTCTAACATGTTCACCACCCTCTACATCATAAAGTACTCTATTGTTTCAAAGTTAAGTTGTACCCCCTTGAATTATTTGTCATGCCAGTCTTTCCTACCCTTTTCTTTCTTTTTAATGTAATTCTGTCATATGTCCCTCCGTTGTCTTATAGAGACATATCATACATATTTTGCCTCTCTTATTTTCTGCTAATAAATATGAGTGAACTCTCCTAGCTTCTGTTCATAAATCTCTCAGTTCTTTCACCTTCCTCTTCTAGTTACTTTCCTCTGTAATGTTTCCAGCACTGTGACTATTCTTTTTGTAATACATTGGGAACTGTATGCAGCATTCCAGCTGAACCTTACCAGTGACTAACAGAGGAGCATTTACTGCTTCCTGTCTCTGGATTCTACTGCTATAGATTAAAGCATTGGGATTAGGCTTGGTTTCATTACCTGCCAGTAAAGATGATAGTTTTTGCTTTCTGAAATTAGAACCCACAAGTCCTTTTGCTACAGATTTGGTAGTATGAATCTTTCCTGTGTAGAACCTAAGCCTGGGTTGTCAATTCCTTGTATAGTAACACATCCTTGAAAGGACGAGTGTGAAACTGCCAACTCTTAGATAATGCCTGCCATCTCCTTAAGTAACTTTACAGATTTGCTGCCACACCTAATAAAATCCGTCATGGTGTCTTACGTAGAAAGCCTGGTCAAGGTTTTGTTGTCTTAATGAAGAAGAATTGGACACTCAAAAACAGGGCTAAACCAAGAACTAATACATATGGGGCAACAATCATCTATTCAACCACAATCCCTTTTCTCCATATTTGTACATTTGTGTGGGGTATCACATCAACAGTGGCAATCACTTAGAGCCAATGTTCATTCTGCCAGGTGGCAAGCCCAACCATGGTTTTTCTTCCATACACACAAATGCATGCACCATCACACCTATGGCCAATTTAGTGTGTCCAATTCACCTACTGCATGACTCTGAAATGTGGAAGGAAATCAGAATATCCAGATTAAATCCACATGAATACAAGGAGAACAAGCAGACTCTACACGGAGGGCACCCCAGCTGAGAATTAAAATAATAATAAAATAAAAATCTTGCAATGAGACAACAATGGGACCCACTGTAGCACTGTGCCGGTCCTTTTTAATATGGAACAATGTGTCTCATTTTTACTATATAACTTTTTTATCCTCTACCCATTATTCATTGCTATCTGTTTTTCCTTTCAACACACAATAATAACCACTCCTACTGCCTGTCACCTTCATAAGTAGCCTCCCCTGAAGAGCTGAGTCACAGTCATTGCTGGCATCAGATAAATCATGTCCAGAGGGATGCCTTTATCCACCTGCCTAGTAACTCAGGTGAAGCATAGTCTAGTAGGATGTATTGACTGTCAGTCCATACTGCAATTTCATATAGTTGATGGCCAAAGAAGATGATCAGTCTTCTTAGTTTGCCCCTCACATGGATGAGTTTGTTTTCTTTCAGTTTTACTTTTTTGCCATGAAAGCAAAGTGGTTACTTACCTGGAGGGGAAAGTCTGTGTTCTGGGGCATCGATGTTGTGCGGTCTTTGGCCTTTTCATCTTGGTGTTTTGGAAGTACTGTAAGCAAGCATTCAGGTTTCTGAAGTAGACCCATATACACACACACATATATACAAATGTGTGTGTGTGTGTGTGTGTGTGTGTGTGTGTGTGTGTGTGTGTGTGTGTGTGTGTGTGTGTGTGTGTGTGTGTGTGTGTGTGTGTGTGTGCATGTGTGATATATATATATATACATATGCCTAGCAGTGCTTGATTCTTTAGTATGGTTCTTTTTCTGTGCAGAATATTCTCATACTCCCTGTGTCTGCATGGGTCTTATGAGGTGATATGCTTTCCTCAGGCATCTTGAAGAAATGTTAAGATGACTTAGCAGTCTTCCATTTTGCCCATTCTTGTGTGTGTGTGTGTGTGTGTGTGTGTGTGTGTGTGTGTGTGTGTGTGTGTGTGTGTGTGTGTGTGTGTGTAGCTTCTCTGGCTCATGCCCACTGACTGCCAATATGTACATATTCATATGTTTACATATATATTTAATATCTATATCTATATCTATATATATGTATGTATGGATATATATATATGTATGCGCGCGTGTGTGTGTGTGTGTGTGTGTGTGTGTGTGTGTGTGTGTGTGTGTGTGTGTGTGCGAGCGTGCGTGTCTAATGCATAACCCACACAACCCATACCTATACCCTAATCATGTAATAGTGCTATTATAGAATGGTTGCTTGGATTGGGAAGTGTTATTTTTCTACTACATTAAAGTTGTTTTCTTAGTTTCAGTTTTGTATGTGTAAGCAATGAGACCTACTACAAATCCTTGAAGCATCTGAGCTCACTTCACAATTTCCTGGAAAAATGTTGCACAACTGACAGCTCATTTACACAAATCTTTATAACACATGTACTCAAGCTGAACCCAGGGTTTATCTAAACATTCCTGTCGTGGTTTGTGACTGTGCAGTAGTCTGGTAAGACAAGTTTTTATTTGAATGTCTATTTTGTTTTTATCACTGTTTTCACTGTTTGTAAGAAGGATGGGATACCTTGTAGACAAGGTTTGCTTTGATCTATATTTTGTTGTTTAACTTTAATTTTCACTGTTTGTTGTTAGAAAGGGATAACTTTTAGACAGGCAAACTCTAGACATCCCAAGGGGCCTAGTCAGCTACAGATTCGCACAGATTGCAGAGAGGACAATCCAAAGCTTAACTGAGCAATCCTGTCCTGGTTTGTAAGTTTTTTTTAATCTTTATTGTTAATAATGAGGAGAAGCTACTGCTCACATCTGCTCACGATGTAAAGAAATTACAACTTTTCCGTGACTTTCACAACTTGCTTTTGTGTAACTCTCACAGCTTGTACGGTCAGAGCAACAACTTAATTGTATTCAATATTTAGCTGTGCATTGTTTGTGTGACTTTTCTCATCGCAGTTGATTTAAATTTCCTTTGACTTCTGTGGTAACTGATGTTGATTATTCTTTTCTTTTACAACTCTTTATTTATTTATTTGTAGTTGAATATGGATTCCTTAAATTAGTATACCTATACCTTTCAACATCTTAGCACAAGAAATTTGGACAAAGGCAAAAATAGTTCATAGGTTCATAGGCAGGTACTAGGCTATCTGCCTGAGTGCATTTTTAAGACTAGCCAGAGTGTGTCGGCTTTCACCGCCCCATTGATTAATTAACTGAACCTCTGTCAAGCAGAGCCAATGAAGTGATCCCAGGGGTGTATTTTCTGTTACCCATCCACTCGTCAAGGTTTCTCTTGAAGAGTGTTAGTGAGGGGCTCTGACTAATGTAGTTAGGAATTTTGTTCCAAAGCATGGGGAGTCTCTGTGACAGGAATCAATCCCTCCAGCATGTTCTAGTTATTGTTGTGGCGAGGTTTAGCTCACTAGAGTACGTGGCTTGCAGTGACTTGCATTTGTTTAGGTGGAGCATGTCCATCAATTCTGAGCTGGGCATGGCTTTGTAAGTCAGGCAAAGATAACCTCTGAGTAAGTGATATGCCACTGAGTACAGCTGGACTTTTTTCAGTCGGGCTGCATAGGACATATGTGTGAGGCCAGCAATCCTCTAGGTGAGGTGTCTTTGTGGTCTTTCCAGCTGTTGAAAGTGTCTTGTGAGGTACATCCCAAATGGGGCATTGTACTCTATGATGGGTCTGATGAGTGACGAGTAGAGGGGCACTATAACCTCTTTATTTCTAGATGTGAACCCCTTAGTAATTAGATGGGCCACATAGAAGGATTTCCTAACTACTTTGGCAATATGATTGTCAAAGGAGAGATTACTATCTACCTGGGACCCCAGATCTCTTATTACCTCTTCTGTATTAATGGGGCTGCCGCCTATGTGGTAATACGTGGGTGTTTTGTTTTTCCCAAACAGGATGACTATGCATTATTTGGCATTTAGCTTGAGGCCATGACTTTGACACCAGGTGTCTGTCTCAGTAAGGCCTTTTTGAAGGATATCCGTGTCAGCCGGTGAGTCAATTATGGCTCCCAGTTTGCAGTCATCGGCAAACTTGGTTATCCATAGTCATCCTGTGTTTGTCTGTACTTCTGAGAAATATATGCCGAACAGTAGGGGTCCCAGAACCGAGCCTTGCAGGGCACCACTTTTGACTGGTTTATAGTCGGACCTGGAGCCCGCTATTCTTACCGTGTGAGTTCTGTCTGTAAGCCAGTTGACAACCCATCTTGTGATGTAGGGGTTTATGCTCAGGCTGGTGAGTTTTTCTATAATACCCGAGTGTGGAATGGTGTTGAACACCTTGGCGAGATCAAGGTAGGCTGTGTGAATCACCTTTCCTTCGTCTATGGCCTTGGTGACTGTCTCGAAGAAGTCAACCAGGTTTAGTAGGCATGATCTGCCCTTAATAAATCCAAACTGGGTCGGGTCAAGTGTTTGGAGGTTCCCAATGTCTTTGTTAATGAGTTCCATGATGATGCGCTCCATAGCCTTGCAGACCAGGCTAGTCATGCTTATGGGGTGATAGTTACCAGGGTCAGTTGTGGCCCCTCCTTTGTGGAGCAGAATAACCATTGCTGTGCGCCATTCTATGGACATGTAGCCTGTGGAGAGGCTGAGGTTGAACAGTGTGTTTAGGTGGAAAGTTAGTTTGTTCTGTAGTCTGTGCAAGACGCAGCCTGGGACACAATCTGGTCCCATTGATGCTGTGTTTATGGCTTTTGAAAGGGCTGTTTTCACCTGTCCTTCTGTGATTTCCGGGACACTACACTTTTCTGGTATTGTTGTGGGCCCTTTTGAAGGTGAGAGGGAGGTGAAGTTTGCACTGAATCTATCTGCCAGGGTGTTGGCAATATCAGTGGGCTCAGTATATTTTGTGCTATTTTGTACTATCTCAGAGCATATCTGTGAGTTGCCACTTAGATTCCTGACATAGCTAAAGAAGGCTTTGTGGTTATCTTTCAAATTATTGGCTATTTTTCTTTTGAAGTTAGCCTTGGATGATTTTATGAGGGACCTTAGTTTCTTACTGATATTGATCAGGGATGTCTTTCCTTCATGGGATTTGCTTTTTTTCTGAACTAGTTTCCTCCTTCTGTTGTATAACCTGTTTATGGCAGGGGTCCACCAGACTGATTTCCTTCTCTTAGGGGAGTGAGTCTTGGTCTTGCTAGGGATGGTACAATCCATGCACCCTTGTAGGTGCTGATAGAGTGCAATTATAAAGGATTCTGTATTTTGGGCAGTGTTATCCTTTAGCGCGGGGGCTGTGAAACTTACCACCTCTGCCTTAAGTAAGGTGAAGTTTGCTTTAGAAAAGTTTTTCATTGTGGTTTCCTTGGTTGGGGGTGGTGGTGGGGTGTGGACATCCAGGGTGATTAGTTTATGGTCTGATCTAACCAGTGACGGGTTGACCTCCGGTATGGAACACCTGTCGCCCATGTTGGTGATGACCAGGTCCAATATGTTGTGGCCTCTGGTAGGGGAGTTTACCAGCTGATCCAGGGCATTTGAGTTGATAAATTCCAGGAAGTGCTAAGCCTGGGAGTTTTTACTCAAGTAGTTTTCCCAGTTAATGGTAGAGTAATTGAAATCGCCCAATATCAGGGTGTTCGGTAGGACCTTCATGTTTTCCAGTGTCTCCAGAAAGGTGGAGTGGTGGTCCTGGGTCATGGAGGGTGATCTGCAGCAGGACACAGTTTGCATTGCAGATATGCCCGATGTTAGTTGCACATGGATGATCTTAGAGGTATCATGCTGCGCCACTAACCTGGAGGTGTGAGTATCCTTGATGAATATGGATGCACCCCCTCCTTTTGTGTTTCGGTCCATGTTCTGTGGCCAAAATGCATGGTATGAGTTGTAGCCCAGTAATGATGGAGTGCTCTCTGGAGCCTTGAACCAGGTTTCAGTTACTGCACAGATGTCGACGTTCTCCATACTTAGGAGTGCTTTGAGCGCATGCATTTTGAGATTTAAACTCCTGGCGTTGAGTAGCATAACCCTCATTTTTTTACTTGTGCTGTTTACGGTGGTGGGTTTGAATTTTGAGCCTTGCCTAAAAAAGGCACTATGGGGGCAGCAAGAGCCTTGGCCAGTATTCAAAAGCCAGGGGGTGACAGGTGCAAGCCGTCTCTTGCGAAGCAATGTGGCTTGTCGAGCATGTTATCCCAGGCTGACAAACACTGGATCCCCTTTGAATGACACCAGAAGCTTAGCGAATTGTTGAAATTGATATTTTTTTCTTTATACTGAGGTATCATTCTTGGTGAGGGCAGGATGCCACTCAGGTTCAGGGTCATACCCGCCTGAGCTACATGATCAGAGAGCTCCTCCATGTCTCTTTTCATGTAGTCCAAGGAGGTACAGTTCAGGTCATTCACACAAACGTGAACAATGACAGAGTCATATTTGTACTTGTTCTGGAGTGACCTGAGTGCTTGTGTTATGTAGCGGATGACAAAGGCCCAAAAATAGGGACAGGTTTTTAATATTGCTTTTATAAATTAGAAAGTTGCTAAAATAACAGGTTTTGTGTTCATGTGCATTTCCTGAAGGATACGAAGTCTGAAACTCAAATGTGTGTCGTTAGTTAGTGACTTCAGTCTTCGGCAATTTGCCAAAAAAAACACAAAATTTTATGAGAAACAGACCAAAGATATGAGTCAAAAATATGGACATTCTGCAAAAATCTGGACAGTTGAGAGGTATGAACTGGTTTGCTAAAGCACAGGTATATTGTACAGTGTACTAAATGCTGCATATATTTAAAGGTAACACTTGATAACACTGGTGATCTGTGCTCCTCATGTCAAAATTTGGAAGATTTGTATACCATTATTAGTAATAAATGTATACTTAGTGATGACAATTGCACTTGTTCATGTGGCACACTTGGAGAACTGTTGCTACTTATATTAATGACTGGACTGATGAGATTAATGTTAGACAAAAAGTAAATAGAACGCATTTAGGAAAGGAAGTGTCTATTTTCTGTAAAGATCACCCAACTCCTACTGAATAAAATAATACTACTGACAACTTTGGAATTCTGGATACAAGTATTCAGCAATCTGAGTATTCAGAACGTATGGAGGAAAATAAAAAAGAAAGAAATGAAGACGTTCACATCAAATAACAAGGAAGAAAAAAAAACTCATAAATGTCTTTAAAGCAAAGAGAAACTGCTTTGCTATATAACACACATGTTACAGGGAATGATAACATTTTTCTGTAAGAAAGCCTTCAGTCTACACAAAATAGCATAATTTTTCCAAAAGAGAGAGTAGAAAAAAAGAGGCAAGAGGCAGGTGAAAGTGAAGAAATCAAAACTGAATGTAGAAGGACTGAAGAACATTACTGTAAGAAAAAATATGTAGAAAAACAAAAGTTGACAACATGGCTCAAGCTGTGGATGTACAAAGCCAGCTGGATGAGAATTGTATGCTTGCAAATGTAATAAGCAATGAAAACAGTGAGATTAATAAGATTAATGGTGATGAAGATCATTCCTTTGTAACAATTGATAGGGCAGATATTACTGAATTAGAAATGGATCATTTTTCAGATCTCATCAGAAAAGATATTCTTGTAATTGGAGATTCAGTTATTAGAGGAACTGATGCTTACATTTGGAAAGAAGAAAATGAACATCAATTAGTGTTATGCTTGCCAGGAACAAACACAGAGGATGTGAGAACGTCCTTACAACGCCTTAACATAATAAAGTATGGATCCATTTTTATTCATATCGGTACAAATGAACTCATCCACTTACACAGGATAGCTTGCACAGGTGTTAGGATGTATTTTTTCACAAATCACATATAAAAAGGACAGTCAGGTCACCATGAATGAAAAGATTTTTTTGTATAAACACCTATATGAAAAAAATGTCCTATTTTAAAAATGGAAATGTGTAGAGCATCCAAGTATAATTTTGGGCACACGTGCTCAAACAGAATCTTGTCAAGATCAAGGAAGAAATTTTTTCAGAAGATATTTTGCATTATTTGACTAAAAGAAGGCAAGATTGTTTCCAGGTCGTAAATTTAACAGCTCACAGATAACAATATTTGATGCATCTCTAATGGTTGTTAATGCTAGGAGCATTAATAATATTTTTTTTTTACTGGAAAATTTGCTATGTTCAAACAGAATTGGTGTTGTTATTGTTTGCGAAATATGGTTAAAGAACAATGACTGGAAACCAGTACTGTCAATGTATAACTGTTTTTACTGTAACAGACATTCTAACAAGAAATCAGATGGGGGTATTATGACAGGAGTTAAATATAGTTATGAGACCTGTGATTATTACATGTTCAGTGATAACACCAATACTATAGATTTGTGCAATTGTGTAAAGGCATCCATAGAACTTATAACAATTGTTGGATTGCATAGACCACCAAAGTCAAGTGCTGATGACAAAGAGGAATTCATACAATTCTTGCATAAAACACAGGAGGGAAGAAGAACAGTAATGGCTGGGGACATCAATTTACCAGAAACAGACTGGAATAATATTGATTCAACAACATTAGTAAGGAAATTATTCACAATGTATGTCCAGGACCAACAATTGCTTCAGAATGTAAAAAAGCCTACCAGGGAAAGGAGCATATTAAACATTGTTTGTGTTCCAAAGAAATTACTATTACTTCATGTCCAGTTTTATCACTGTTGATGTGCAGTGATCATGAGGTTATAAAGGTTAATTTGTTGCTAGATAATTTTGACAAACTGAAATCTAAACCAATGCACAGAAGATTAATAAAAGATTATATGGAAGCAAAACAGTCACTATGTAAAACTAATTGGAGTGATGCATTCAGCAGGAAAACAGCAGAAGGGATGTGGAAAGTTTTGAAATAGAAATTGTTTGAAAGCAAAAGCACAAAACAAAAAAAAATAAATAAATAAAAAATGCTTAACATCAGGATCTAGATGCACAGTGTCAGGAGGATATATTTCCATAAGAACAAGCTACTTGATTAAGGGGAAAGACAAAAATATATAAGAAATGGAAAAGAGGTCAAACTACAACTTTGAAAATAGAAATAACCAAGGTGGCAGACAAATTAAACACAATATGAGACAAGCCCCCCAGACTTACTAATCTTCTGTTCAGGACTAGCTTAGTCCTGCACAGAAGTGGCCATTTAGGAGCAGGATGGCAGTGCGCCATGCATATTAATGAAGGCGCACTGCCTGAGCTCCTAATCTTACATGGAGCATGTAAGAGTGCAGGGGGCGTGTCTGAGAGCAGAGCTTTCAGAATATACATGCCTCCGCAATGAAGAGCAACAGAAAGGCCAAAGGAATGAGCGAGACTGCTCATAGGTGTTTGTAGATCCCCAGCAACATTCCCCCACATATACAATAGCAATAGTAAATACAAATCAAATAAACAAACCTATTGTTTTTTTATTATGAATCTGATTAAAGCTAACCGTAGGTGCACGGGTGTGCCCATCGATTAGCTATAGTTAATGCAGCTTAAATGGCTGAAGAGGATAACAAGGAAGATATATGCAAATGAAGCAGTATACCAATTGTGTAGTGGGCAGACCATTCGCCTTATGAACAAGCATTCCCGGTAAGAGTCCCACTGCAGCACATTCCATTTTCCATGGCAAATCACATTATGACCAATATTTTAGTTGCATAACCTACTAAATTACGTATATTTGTGAACTAGAGTACTGCATTAAATGCACATGTGAGTTGTCAGTGTCATAACATTGCAAAGTCCACAGATAAGCACATATGCCCCATAGAGTATATGTAAACAGGAATCATGAATACAAGTGGAAGGTAAAATATGTAAGGAATGACAACTTCATACAGCTTCCAAATCCCCCACCTTCCCAAGAACCAGTAGATATTACTGTCTAAATCAGTGAAATTGTAAGTGGGAGTAAGCACTAGTAAGTGTAAGCACCAGTAAGCAATAGTAAGAATATTTAAGCACTAGTAAGCGAGTTTAAGCCCATTTGTGTGGGGGTAAGCAATACGCACACAGGTTAAGCAATATTGAAGCTAACTCTCTGTAAGCATATTTAACTGGAGGTTAGCATTGCTTACCCTCACCCAAACCTGCACAAATCCGCTTAAAACTGCTCAAAAGTGCCTTAATCCCTCTGTATCCAATGGCCCTTGTTCTGCCCAGCAACAAAATAAACAGCCTTGTAGGTCTTGAACCTAGGATCATATACACTGTAGTCACAGTAGTTAACCAGCAAGCCATCACAGCAGTACAGATGAATGATGTATCACCAAGCAAGTCCTCACTATAGTAAAATCAAACTTAGCCTGTGAAAGGAATCAGTATACAGTCATATGTTCTATAACCCACAACATAACATAAATATGTCAAATGATGTACAGCAGTAAGCCCAGATGTGAGGTGTAATTGTAATAGAGTGTTGAAGTCCCCAATAAAATACAAGGACCCCATATAGTGTAAGTACACATGAATCATGGATACCAGGCATATATATAAGATGTAATAAATAAGAAATCAATTCTAAAATGAAAATATAATGCACAGTCTAATGTAAGCAATGCTAAGCATTGCACAGGCCAGCTTAGGAGGTGTAAGCAATGTGTAGACCAGCAAACTCAATGTGCCCAGTGGTATACCCCTTTAAACAATGCCAACCTTAGATAAGCAGGTTTGCCCATAGCTTAGCCTTTTCAAAACTGGCCAATCATGGAAAAGTGTGGGAAATCGGCCCTACTTAAACCCAACAGATGGGAATACATCTCATAACTGGTTGTAGTTTCCCCTTGCTGACACAATGGCAGAAAAGAGAAAAGGTGTGCGTTCAGGAGTCCAGAGTCATGGTAGGACTCCTTGTCAAAGACCATGAGCAGAGACTGCTGCAGGGCCAGTACTGGGGTTCCCAATATAAGGCGGAAGCATGGGACCATCTTGCCCATGACCTCACTAGTGCCACTGGAATACCCCAAACTGGTGAGCAGGACAGGCACCACTATGCTGACCTGAAGCAGCATAAGGGGGACCTCTAGGAGTAGTGGATCCAAAAGACTAAAATGGCAGGGGCTGTCCCAGCTATGTGTACGTATCACTCCACTATGTGTGTAATAATTGCCAGCTTATGTATATCATGGATAGGTATGGCTAAATATTCCTCTTATGTCCTCCACAGCTGCAAGTGAGCGGGCTGCTAACCAGGAGACCCAAGGAAGTTGCCTGGAGAGGTTGTGACACGAGGCAGGTCAGTAATACTCTTGCATATACTGTCATAGGAAATAAATCTAAAAGTATTAGTAAAGTAATTGCCTGTATAAAACCTGTATTGTTTAAGGCAAGTACTACATACAACAGAGAATATGGCAGGAAGAGTCTCATATAGTTTGCATGTAAATAAAAGCGTAATAGCCTGACAATAAAGGTCTAACTGCTGGACTGCATGTGTATACTCTGGTATCATATGGTAATGTAGATTTGCAATCACGTAATAGTACTGTTGTATTAAGCACTGTTACCCACACTGTGCACCATAAATAGAATGTGTAGGAATACCTGTATATAACTGGTGTAATTCCCTGAGGCTATTCAGTACAATGGAGAGACACATAGACTGAAAACAGTGAAAAGGCAAACAAAATCTGAATAGCACATGCAAATGAGACGTGAACTGTCTTATGTTTAGCACACACAGCAGTGGTTCAAATTCTGGCAGTGGTAGTAGTCTGCATACAGAATCATACCCCACAACTGTACAGATATGTCCAGAATGTCCAGTAAAGAGGCTCATATCTGTTGCCTGTCAACCTGTACCCCTGGGAAATCAGTAGGATGATCCCAGACATATAGGCAGCAAAAAGGAAATACAACTGATTGACACACATCTATAAGAACAAAGCTGACACACTAGCAACTCCACAAAACTTTATGATAGTAAGAATCCATGTATGTCCCATTTACACACCCATGTTGTCAAGCTGTGGCAAGAGTGTGTACAGTAACAGAGTAAGATGTATGTGCATAATAGTAATGTGGAATCTGGTACTGTGTGTGGCAACATTCAGGTAGTCCTAACAAACATTTCTCTGACAGGTCTGTCAGATACCAACATTGTGCCCAGAAATACAAGAATGATACCCTGTACTTGTACTGTTTACTTTGGTATTGTATGGCATTGTGACTGATGCAGTTGCTCTGAATAATAAGGTATTACTCATCACTGTCACCCACACTGTCCTACAAAATATAACTGTCTGGGAAATCCTGTATAAGAGGAGAATTATAAGACAGAAAGCAGGTAGGAGATATACAGCAATATCTATACAGCACACACAACTCTGATGGACAGTGTTTAAGTTGTAGCAGACACAGCCATGGTCTGAATCCTGGGAGTGGATGTAGGCTGCATACAAAATCATACCCCACAACTGTACAGATAAGACCAGAATGTCCAGTATATTGGCCCATATCTGCTGCCTGTCACCCTGTCCCCCTGGGAAATCTGTGGGATGATCACAGATGTTTAGGCAACAAACAGGGAATACAACTGATTGTCACACATCTATGAGAACAAACCTGTCCCCCTAGCAACTCCTGAAACTGTTATGAGAGTAATAAGCCAAGTATGACCTATCTACACCCCATGTTGTCAATCTGTGACCAGAGTGTGTACAGTAACAGAATGAGATGTATGTGCATAATACTAATGTGTAATTTAGTACATTGTGTGGCAACATTCAGGTAGTGCTAACAAACATTGCTCCCAAAGGTACATCAGATATGAACACTGTGCCGAGAAATAAAAACATTGATACATTGTACTGGTACTGTTTACTCTGTTATTGTATGGAACTGTGAATGTTGCGGTTGCTCTGAATAATAAGGTATCACTGATCACTGACACCCACACTGTGCCACATAATATAACTGTGTAGGAAAGCCTGTATAAGAGTGTGGTAAGTCACTAAAGGTTGAAGAGGGCAATAGTCTAGATATGTCCTGGTTCATCTGCATGTGGACAAGACATGGCCAGAGCTGTGCAGAAAGAGATGGACAGCTATGTGTACAACATCAACCCGGAATCTGAGAGTATGTGTAGAAACAATTAGTCCGTGTTAACAAACATTTCCTCCACAGGTATACCAGATAAGAGGTGTTTAATGCATGTAAAACCAGTTCATGTATAAAGATGATGAGAGCCACATCACTGTCCAAACTAAAGCTATAGGATAGTGTAGTAATACTTGTAAGGTACAGATAACAGCACTGACTAGAAAAGTAATGTGGACTACAGGAACATACTAGTTGTTAATTGACATCTTTCTCTCCCCACCACCATATCTCTAACAATAAAGTACATACCCACCTCAACTGGTATGTAATGACTTCACTGTTCTGATTATGTCCTATTGGTTGATAATTATTTAAATCCGTTTCCATGCATGTGCTATATTGAAATATTCCAACATCGGTGGCATGGTGCCATCAATGTACCTGCATGCTGTTGCTGTTACCACTGTGGTCCGATATATGCATGTGTTCCATTTGCTATGTAACTGTTCTATATCTGGTGTCTGGGTTAATGGGAATATATATGCATGCTGTTATACCTGACCCTGGAATGTGTTGACTATTACTAACCCACATATGATAATAAAATTTAAGCACTGTAGCATGTTTGGGAAGGCTGGTCCCAGCGGACCGTCCTGTCCCACCTCAGCTGGCCATGGCACAGGGCACCAACATGTTTGGGGCCCAACACGGGTCCTTCTCATCCATAGGTCCTGCACCACCTTTGGGTGGAACCACCTCCGGAGATGGGGCTCGTCCCCCCCCCTTGGGAGCGGGTTGGACAGGAACCTGTCACCCATTGCCAGGTCCGGGTCCTGGTGCACAGCGAGCTCTGCAGGGAGGTTGGAGATCTGCTATGCCAGATCAAGAGCCATGTGTTGCAACTCGAGGGTTGGCCTGGCTCTGCAACTCAGACACCAGCACAGCCACCTTCAGGGCTGTGAAGGTACAATGGTGACTGACCATGGGTGGGGACCTCAATTCCACTGTTTCCACTAGAGGGTTCATGGGCTTCCCATTTCCCAACACCCCTACCCATCAAAGTGTCTTTCCCCCACATGTGTCATATACTGCCTCTGTATGTGTCTTGTTTGTCTTGTCTGTTAACCTACCCAACCTACCTCCCCAAATATACCTACTATCCCTCCCCTACATCCCACTCTCACCTGAAAAAAAGGGCAATCTGTTCCCAAAAAAAATCTCGCTCCATACAGAGCTGTCCATTTCGCAAACGTGCCCACTGGACATATGTAATCTGGTCTAATTGGCATTATAACATATTATTGTTGTACTCACCCCTCCTCAGGGGTTTGAGTGTCCAAATCTACCTTCAAATTCAGTGTATATGCACAGCTGTCACTGTAGATGAAATAGGCAGATATGGACCTTCCCTACACCCATCCTGCACATCCCTAGCTATTTTCCATACAGTCTTTCCTCTTTGTGCCCTCTTTCCACCACTTTCCTATCAACTCTTTTTTCTTTTCCTTTAAAGAAATTAGCACAGAGGTAAGTAGGAGTAAGCACTTTTAAGCAGCAGAAAGTGGGTTTAAGCCTGTTTGCATGGGGGAAGCAATGCCTATACAGGTTAAGCAATTGAAAAGCTAACCGAGTATAAAAAACTGTAACCGGAAGTTAACATTGCTTATCTCCACGCCAACTCATGCAAACCCACTTACAACTGCTTAAAAGTGCCTTAATCACTCTGTATCCAATGGCCCTTGTTCTGCCCAACAACAAAATATACAGCCTCTACAAGGCTTAAACCCAGGACCCTGCACACCATAGCTAAAGTGGTTTACCCCTACGCCATATCAGATATATATATATATATATATATATATATATATATATATATATATATATATATATAACCCTGATGTTTTCACAAACATATCATCCAGCCCAGTCATTCAACAGTACAGGGAATGTATTTCAACATGTAGATGTATGTGTGTGTGTGTGTGTGTGTGTGTGTGTGTGTGTGTGTGTGTGTGCGCATTAATATCTAAATAGATATAACATATCTATATATGTAGATATATATATATATATATATATATATATATATATATATATATATAAACATATATGCATACATATGCGTACATATATATATATATATATATATATATATATATATATATATATATATACAACAATTTATATATATGTAAGCATATATATGTATATATATATATATATATATATATATATATATATATATATTTAGGTATATATGGACATACATCTGTAGATAAAAATGGGAACATAACAAAAACATATATGTTCACATGCACCTTTAATGGGGTTCAGAGGCCTCAAACAACATACGTCTTGTACGAATAGGTACCCGCCCCACAGCCAAACACTTCTGCCCTGCAATACACTACCAGCTGTTGCAGATCCCATAACCAGGACCTGACATGACATGGGCACAAGATGTTAACAGTACTCCATCCCACCTGTATGATGTCAGGCTAGGTATTAGTAACATATCATGCAGTACAGTCTGGATCCCATAGGGAATGTACAATGCGGAAGCAATCAACATCCCTAGGATACATATACACAGACACATATATGCAGATACAGATATATATATATATATATATATATATATATATATATATATATATATACATATATAGATACATATATATAGATATATATATGCAACTACACATACACATGTAGAGATATGTATAGGAAGATACATATGTAGAAATTGCACACAATATGGAACAGCCACTATGCCTACAGTTACCACCTTACCAACTGGACACTGTATGAGCCACCCATACAAATGACAATCATTGCCTGCAACATATACCCACAGAGAGGTCAAAGGATATAACACCATACACAAGTTTGCATACATGGGAATGCTTTATTTATGTACTATTACAGTTGTATATGCCATGTCATATAGTTGTTTAGACACTGATATCCATATAAACAGAGTAATGCAATAGTGAAACAGTTATATTAATACAGTAGTCTGGGAAAGGTTGACATATGTTGCTATCCAGGTCGAGGCCTTCAAGTAGTACAATAGTAAAGAGAGACTGGGCCACAGGATACCAAACAATCAACAGTAAGTAATGAGTAAAGAGAGACTGGGCCACAAGATACCAAACAATCAACAGTAAGTAATACAGATGTATAGTTCAGCATTCTTTATCTACACTCTGTACACAATCCCTAGGGGGTAAAGACCTCAGTTTGCACAATGGGATGTAACTGTTAAATAACAAGGCATAATTGACACTATCACAATCACACTGACAAACAGAACAGTCTATATGGCAGGAGACAGTAGGCCTGCATTTACCCAAGGTGGATTGTATAGTAATGTACATCCAGATACCTTAAGGCAGCTTACCCCTGATACCCCCACATGTTGTAACAGCCTATGTTAGTTATTGTGCATCCCTCCCCTAGACTCAATAATACAGGGCCATATACCACTGTTACATACACTGGCCTCTGGAGTGCATAAGGGCACAGATATATTATGTAGGTGAAGCCCACACATATATGGCCCCAACCCCACAGTATGTGTGGGGGACACAACAGCAGTGGACTGATGGCAGGAATGGCAGCATGACATACTCACAGCCCACTACAGAACAACCCCTGATAGCATGTCATATGTGCAAAGCCTAGTATGTACGTGGAGAACAGAGACTGGAACACAGGCCCATATGTGTAAAACTGTTGTCATACACTAAGCAAGTCACTGGTGTTACAGGATAGTCTGCAAAATACCATTAGTCAGGAATATGAATTTAGAAACAGAAATGGATGTAGCCATGTACTGATAGCACTCAACCCATACATTGTCAGTGATATATCTGACACAAGACCTGTGTGGTGGACAGCATACCTCCCAACCGTCCCGAATTTTTCGTTTTTTACCAAGTTTTGGGGTCTAAATAATGGGGTGTCATAATTCCAGAGTAGCATCCCTGAATTTCCGATTTTCCAGTTTTTTTCTTTAATTTTTTTATTTTTAGTATTTTTGATAATGACATCTTCACATGGAGACATGAGCGGTAGAGTCAGCTATGTGAGTAGCCTGCCAGTCTGCCGGATTTCAGCTCAGCTGAGGAGTAAGGAGGCTGGTGCTGGGCCACTACTGCTAGTCTGCTAGGCTAGCCTAGGGCTGCTGCTACTGCTGTCATGTCAATCTACAACACTAAAGTCACTAAGTCAGTCATCATTCATCAATCTTCATACACACTGACACACAGGCACAACAAATGAATCACTCACACACCAACAAACACACAAGTCAAGTTAAGTCAGCACCAATCATCATCAACATTCTTTCAGTCAAATAATTACATTATATCATACATCATCACATACACGCACACACTTATACAAACACATACAGTATGGTACTACACCCCCAGCTCCTGTCCCTTCCCCTAGACTAAATAGATTATTATTATTATTAATATGCTGCCTGCATTAAGGCTGCATCCTATTAGCACCATCATTCAATAAAAATGATGTCTCAGTGGGTTCTCATTCTATTTCTCAATGATCACAAGTAGTTCAAGGCAAGATAAAAGAATTTTATTTTTTTGGCGTATTATTTTATTTAATTTTATATTATGATGAGTTACGAACGAGAGAGAGAGAGAGACTGCACTGTCTGTCTGACAAAGTTACATTTACATACCCCGTACTTTTTCTTTACATAGTAGTTTTCCATAGTGGGTTAAAAAGTCTGGTAAAGACTGAGTGTAAAACAAAGGGATCATAACTGTTTCCCTTCTTTCTGTCTTAGTGTTTTTGTGCCTGAGTCAGCCTGACCTTTTACAGATTTATATTTGCTGGTGCCTGATGGATATAACATGAGAAATGTTGAGAATCAAGAGCAGTGGTAAGTCTGCAATCATTTAAGCTCAGACTCAGAGCCTCAAACACGTTACACACGTTATCCAGCAACATGTATCAAACATATTTTTGCAACAGCCTTTTAAATATCATGGCATTCTAGTGACAATTCATTTCTAGTGTCAGTCATTTGAGATTAGAGGCACATCAGAATGCATAATGTTGTGCTTAGACAGTAAGCAGTATTTTATTGTATGTCTGCTATGTTCCAGCTAGCAATCATACTCACTCTCTCTTGCTTCAAATGATCAATTATTGCCCAAATTGTGCTTGTCTCAGCATAGATACAGGTCAGCAGCTGACTGACATACGTAGATACATTTGTGACTGACAGTGACTGAGCAATAAAACGCTTGTTTGAAATCCAACTTGTGCGCCTAAGTGGGTTGAGCAGCTTAAGGCAGCTTTCTGGTTTTGCAACGGCAAACAATTAAGAAACTAGCTACCTGGTTGTAATTTTGTAAAGATTGCACTTGTAAGGTGTGTAAGAGCATAAAATGGAGCAGAGGACTGGCTTGTGAAATGGAAGTGCCAGCATTGTTCTGTGACTGCAAGTACTTAGTTCTTAATTTGCTTTTCTTATTGAAACTTTGAAACGGCAGTATGCATTTGCAGTTGTGTACTTGTTCTTAACTTGCTTTTCTTTCTTTCACTGTAAAACCATCACAGCTCACTTCTAAACAAACGAATCACTTGGACCAACTTAAAAAAATTCACTTTTTAATAATAAAATCTCCAGGTTTAGCACTTTCATCTACAACACGTAGACTTCTTCAGAAGAAGAGGTCTACTTCAGAAGAAGTTGTAGATGAAAGCGCTAAACCTGGAGATTTTATTATTAAACACTGATTTTTTTTTAAGTCGGTCCAAGTGATTTGTTTGTTTAGAAGTGAGCTGCGGTGGTTTTACAGCAATAGACTTTGTTTTTTACATTATTTAGTTGGCGTTCACTGTTCCTGGTGTTGTTTTTGCTTTTCTTTTTTTAAGTGTGCTACTGTGCTTTCTTACTGAAGAGCATGATCATTCTTTTAAAACATCTGTGTAAGCATTTCTAGGCAACAATTCTACATTTTATTGTTTTACCTGGCATTTCTATTCCCTGCAACTGTGCCTCACCCATCTGTACCAATATGTAGGCTCCACATTCTGTTCACCCTGAAGGTATGGTGGGGTGAGTACTTAGTTCTTAATTTGCTTTTCGTATTGAAATGGCAGTCTGCATTTGCATTTAAGTGTGCCTGTTCTTAATTTGCTTTTCTTTCTTTAATTGTGCTTTCTTATTGAAGGTATGAGGGGATGTGCATTATTGAAGGTGGGGGTGTTTGTGCTTTCTTATTAAAGGTAGGGACGGGTGTGTGTGTGTTCTTAATTTGCTTTTCCTCTTGAAACGACAGTCTGCATTTAAGTGTGCTTGTTCTTAATTGCTTTTCTTTAAGTGTGCTTTCTTATGGAAGGTGGGGTATTTGTACTTTCTAACTGAAGGTAAAGGTGTGTGCTTTCTTATTGAAGGTAGGGGTGTGTGTGTGTGTGTGTGTGTGTGTGTGTGTGTGTGTGTGTGTGTGTGTGTGTGTGTGTGTGTGTGTGTGTGTGCTTTCTTATTGAAGGTAGGGGTATGCGCCTTTTTATTGAAGGTAAGGGACTGTTACTCTTAAAATTTGTGGCTTTCTGGTCAACCAGTGAGACGAGAAACCTGAATTCACTAAATAATGATAGCCATTTAAGTTTCAGTCTTCCTATCTTTCTTGAAAGGCATGATAACAACATGTTTTGTATTCTAGAAACTTTTCTAAGATTATACAAGCAATGTTTAAATTGTGCTCCTTGTTTTGGGTCATTGCCCTCCTCCCAATAAATGTTGGCTTTTTCCAGATTTCTTGTGCTGCATAGTTCTTCTGGGGAGTGACATTTAGTGCTGCATATGTCAAGTAGTCTGTTTGTTGTTAGTAGCACAATAGTTAGACCATAGAATGCTTTTGTTTGATGGAGAAGATTGTGGGATTGCTGATATTGTACTGTGTTGTACTATTAAAGGAGTTGGATGCTGCAGTCCTGAGAATAACCTCTTTCGCTCAGTTACCTAGCAAATTTGAACCTGTTATCCATTTGCCATCCATGGTTGTCTGTTCAGTTTGCATTTGAAAGTTGGTATCCCACAATTCCACTGGAGTGGGTGGAGTTACATAATTATGTATGCAAAATATATGTTAATCAGCACACAGATTTGTACCTATTTTTCATGTGCCTTTGCCCAGATTTTTGATGATTCCAGATTGAGAGGTGTGGTGTACAGACAAAACATAATAGGCACACCTCTGGCCATCAAGAGGATAGGCCCACAGCTGAGATCTATGCAGACAGACTGCATTCCAAGTTAAACAAGTATGTACACACAAACCCTGTAACACCAGTGCTATACAATGCATACAACAACTCTACTCACACTCTGTCTGTGGTTCAGGAACCTCCTACACATATTTTGCTGGCCGGAGTGTACAGGTTCTCCTGTAAGAGGTATTGCTATCTGCTGTCTGTAACACTGATGCCCTCACAATGGAAGGATGCCCATCATACAGGAAAGGTAAAGGGACCACACCCACATGAAGTATGGGTTTATAGTAGTTGGTTGCCATGACAGTGGTAATTGGAAGTACTACACAGCATGCTGCATGCAGGTAGCACGTGGAGGATACTGATTGGTGCAGAGGCCATCACCTGATCATGTGCATCACCTACTAAAGCCAGGCTGCAATCTATGCAAAGCAGCTCATTCCATTTACTGGAGAGGGACTCACAGAGAGAGAGAGAGAGAAAGTGCGGGTATATAAAAAAAATAAATAAATACCAAACAGTCTAGAAGAGTCTGCAGTCCAGGAACAGGTATGTGAAGTATATATGTATGTAAATGATCATAGTACTTGGTCCATAATAATGAGATAGATTATGTGAAATGCTTTATATGTGCTTTCAGCTGTTGTTGTTGTAATGATGTTCAGCTGGACAACTGCTAAGGACAATAGAGTCCATCCCTGTGGGTAGTGAGCTATACCCCTCAACCATGTAGAGCAGCACTGATTGATAAGATGTAAGCCATCACAGTGTGTGTTGTGTAAAGGGAAGTATGTATATTATGTGGCCAATAGCTGGTGGTGGAAGTAATGCCATTATGATGGACACGTGGGATCCACAGCCCACTCCTTGCAGGATACTCAGGTTAATATGTATTGCAGGAATGCCATAGGTGTGTAATAGGGTTACCTGCAATCTGGCCCTACATATACCCCCCCCCCTAATGCCAGGCTGTGTCCATATGTGGCACCTGTCTGTGTTGTAGCTTGGCAGAATAGTGCAGCTGTGCAGGAAGGTGTTGTGAGATTGTGGACCTGATGTCTGAATGTACCCCATATATATATATATATATATATATATATGTGTATGTATATATATATATATATATATATATATATATATATATATATATATATATATATATATATATATATATATATATATATATGTATATATATACATGTATGTCCACAAATATACAGATACCCATGTGTAGACATATATATGAGCACATATATGCAGCATCACATACATCTACACATATATAGATATATACCTATATGCACGTCTACATATCTGCAAACACACACACAAACATATATGTATGTAAATACATGTCCCTATATTACTACCACAGTGCTGCATGCTATGTGTGAGGAAACAGCACACATATCAATACGCACAGATATCTACAGCTGTCAGTGTGTGTAACATGGATGGGTATATCACATGTAAACCCCTTGTTGGGACCCCATTGCCTTTGTCTGTGAAGTATGGAATGGGAATATGGGGAAGTATGGCAGGTATAGTTGTGGAGGTGGTCAGGGTTGGTAGATATAGAGGACAGTCTACAGGGGTGGTATGTGACACATGGTGGGTAAATACCCTGGATGGTGTGTGTGGTCTGTGATGTGGATGCCCCATGGGCACCAATATGGACACAATGGGAACAAGCATCCCACCCACTGCTACTCACAACAGCAGTCCATGTCCTGAAGGTGCCTGGCCTGGAGGCTGACTTAGAGGAGCATGTCGGCCCTTTGAATATGTACTGGGTGCCTCATAGTGATGCAGCACATCCCACATGTGTTTGTGGAGACCGTTATGGAACAGACCCTGGACCTGCCCTCAGGGGACAGGAACATGTCTGCGTGTGGCCCTGGGGGGACAACATACCCTGGGTTGGTTCCACCTGATGGTATTGCTGGACCAGTACATGAGGAGGCCACAAGGTGGGACACACATGTGATGTGGCCGGGTAACATGGGCAGATGGGTTTGGAGAGGTGGTTCTGCTGGGCAATAGTACATATACATGCTATTGTGTCACTGTTATAGAACATATGTTGGTAGTAATAGTCTACTCAATCCCAGAACATGTCCAACAGCATACATAGATAACCTCAATAACACAGAATGTCAGATGTGCAGCAATCACAAAGCAGCCATACCACAGGCATATATGGAACCATAGTGGCCCTGACAATGACACACAGGTGAATAGTCTGTAACAGGCCAGCAATGATAGTGTCCACACAGGGAATATGGCTACAAACACATAGCACAAGGTGTGGTACATAACAATATTTATCCCACTGGTAGCTAAGCTGTAGCCATACCTAATGAGTTGTGTGTACAGTCTCTTGTTGCTGATATGGTGGGGGGGGGTGTGACAGAGATGTGTATAAAGAACTGTGGCAACCTTGCTGTATGAGTTGCTTAGACCTGTTTTCATCTTTACGTCTTTCAGGCAAGATGTCACATGCATGGTTACCATCTTATTCAGCTGCTGAAAATGAAGTCGTGCTAACCTATTTAATCCAGCACTACCCTGTCCTGTTTGGCCATGCCACCCATGATCAGCAGGAGTGGACCACCCTCTGGAGTGAACTAGTCCACAGGGTCAATGATTTCAGACTGCAAAACCACAGTTATGAGCAAGTCCTGCATCATTGTTCTTACCTGCTTCGCAATGCCCGTCAGTGTGCTGCTGCAGTCTGGGGGATCACCTCACCACGGGGGGGACATGCCATCCATCCCCCCCGACACATGTGGAGGAGATCCTGGCCAGCCTCATGGCACCTGTCTGGACACATACCAACTACCAGACACCTTTGTGGAGGTGGGTGCCACCCACACACCAGCCGAGAAACATGCAGATAAGACCACAGGGCACATCCATAGACCACTGTTGCATATGCATCTGCATCGGTACAGGTAGACCATGCATATCTAACATGTCATAGATATATTTTGTTGCTGCACAGTAGTGATGTCCATATGTGGAAGTATTGTGGAAATATATTGCTGATGTATTATAATACTGCACCCACCCTGTAGCACTGCCACAGTTGTGGCCATTGACTATGCATCTCTCACCCTCTTATGTAGGTCCCTCTGGGATACCACCAAGGCAGTAGCCTGTAGCTGGTGAGTATGGTTTATGTAGATGCTTGCCAATATATCAGGCAAGTAATGGCTATGCCATATGCCATGCACATATCTAACACACCTACCCAGAATGCATGCTGTACATGTGCATGTATTGTTGCTGTGAAATGCACGGCATCACAGGGGTGACCATGATGGGGTATTGGAAGGGTATGTCAGACACCTGCATGATAACTAACATCCTGTCATTGCAGAATGTGTCCACAGGGAGTAACATAATGGTGAGAGACATGGCTTACAATAGGGACATGTTTGGAACAACACCCATATACAGTGCAACACCAGTGTATATACATGTAGAACAATGACAACTGCTGCAGAGATACACTATGGCATAAGGCATTGCAGTGGTCCTCATTATCAGCAGGGACTAGGCTGTAGCATGTGGTGTTCAGTGCATAGGACACTGCAAAGTGGCACACATGTGTAGGGCTTACTTGTCATGCATTTGCAAAAAGGCTGAAGGAGGGGGAGGGGTGTTAGCATGACACACCAGTGCACTGCAGCAGGGATCCTAAGGATGCTAAGAATGGCTGTATCTGCACATAGTCAGGTTCAGAACCTGTGGCAGCCATAACCCTACCCCCACAACAATAATGATGGCAGTGTGTGAACACCAAGGGATGTGCACATGAGTAGACCTTGCAATCATGCTGAATAGGGGGACATGTGTAGGGCAGACTGAACATACACTGGCAAATGCAGATGGCCCATGCTGGTATACCCATGACAGTAGTAGTGACTGCTGTAGTACACACAACAAGAGGTGCGACAAACTGTCATGATATGGGTGTGCACACATATGCCCACACGGCGTTTATTCATCATGGTCAGCATCCACACACCTAACACATTCCGTAGACACTGCATGTGAAAGTACAGGACATATGTCACATATCGGGCTCATGTACTGCTAAGATATGCGGTGATGTGGTCCCATGGCAGATCATGGATGGGTGCGTCATATCAATAAAGGTGTGTACACCCCCCATAGCCATGGTATGCTCTGATGGTTGTCAGTGTAAGAGTAATGGATTGGTCATACATGGTCCGCTGATGTTGAAAGCTGTGCATCAGACATCCAGGCATTCACAAATGACATCTGCCCACATATCATACCAGGTATGTGTTGCTGGAAAACATTGGGGCTGTGAGCATTAAAGCTGACATAACTGACACAGTAGTACACATTCAGCAATGGGCTGTACACGTGTGAGGTGTGGTGCACAGTACATGGCAGGGTGCAGAACAAGTACACAGAAGTGCCGTGTTCATGGGCGCAGTGGTATCCAGGGAAAGGGGCTTCACCTAGTGGCACAGCACATACATCACACACATGTATACTGTTGCCAGCAAGGATTGACTATAGCTGCACTGCATGCTGTCGGGTACCATATGTTATGCATGTTGACAGAGGAGTAATAGACAGACTGTGTGTACTATCATTGTGCAACCTCACCTGTATGTGTGTGTGTGTGTGTGCATCCTGGTGGGTACTTAGTTTGTCTGTAGGGTCACTCAGGTGAAGTGGAGGGAGGTTGATGCATGTAGGATGCTTGTGTTCATGTGTGTATGTGTTTGTGTGGCTAGCCATGTGTGCACATGTGTGATTGTGGGGTGTTCATACAGCAGTACCTACCTCTGGGATCATGCAGTACATGTACATGGACTGCCATATTACTCACCAGGAATACTTATCCTGTGTGTAATCACAGGACAGCTGATAGTATAATATGGTCTGTAGTATGGAACAGGCATCAAGAGGGATGGTAGACAGCAGGTACATCATTAATATTTCATTCACCAGAGAGGTAACCTACAACCCATATATGCAGTACTACAGATGCATTGAGGAAGTATTAGTTAACACCAGGGAGTGTATACAAATATTACAGTTGTCACATGATAGGCTGAATGAGCAGCATTTCAGGCATGTACTGAACATTACATGCACATGACACACCAGTACATGATATTATGGGTAGTACATAGTAGTCCACACATATAGGGGCCATGCTCATGTTGTCTGGACATACAGAACAGGTCAGGCAGGTAATATATTAACAGGTCTTGTGTCATGACTGCTTGTGTAGGCATTTAGAGGACTGATATGTTAATGAGTGGTATCAATGTGTGTATGTTAAGTGTGATGCAGGATGGGGTACCATATGGACATATACGTGGGACTGTCTGTAAAGCCATGGACAGGTAGGTATTATGGAGGTGTGCGTGTGTGTGTGTGTGTGTGTGTGTGTGTGTGTGTGTGTGTGTGTGTGTGTGTGTGTGTGGGTGTGTGTGTGTGTGTGTGTGTGTGTGTGTGTGTGTGTGTGTGTGTGTGTGTGTGTGTGTGTGTGTGTGTGTGTGTGTGTGTGTGTGTGTGTGTGTGTATATACTGTTAGGCAATGCTGCACAGGTTTTAAAGTACATTTATTATTTTACCCCACAGGTGGCGAGGTGGGTCAGGGTCCCTCCTGCATGCAATCTGATGTTGGTATCCATACAGACACTGAAGATGATGATAGTACATTTGAGGCACAGGTGGGGTTGTCAGGGGCCGACATTACACCAACATTTTACATCCCCCTTTTAGCCACACCAGCCCAGAACACAGTTTCAGTGCCTATACATACCCCATCACCAGTGGCCATAGCGGAGGGACAGCTGGCATTTGGTGGCAGTGCACAGGAAAGTGTGGTAACCATGCCTACTGTGTCCGGTCACAGCAGGCATAGCCAGATGTCTGGCTGGGCACCACATAGGCAGATGTCCCAGGGTGCTCATGGTAGGGCCACTGGGCATCATGCTCCTGGCAGAGGCGATGCAGCTGGTACTAGCAGGTGCATGTTTCAGGCTGTCCTGTTGGTGCAGGCATGTATGAAATGTTACACCAGACAGGGCTTGAGGCTGCAGAGGGCTGCTCTCACATCTGCAAGTAACAACACCCGTGAACTGGCTGGTGCCATGCATGTGTTCATGGATAGATGGTCTGGTGAGATAATGGCCCTCATCAACCGTGGTCTGTCCGTGCTTGAACGTGTGGTGGGAGTGTGGTGATGGCCTCGTGGACGTAGGCCAGCAACACCAACAGTTGGCAGCCAATGTACCAAGGGGCTCCCGTAGTGGCAGTACCAGCCCCAGCAGTGTGGGGCGGTGCTGTCCACACCACACCACAGCAGACCACGTGCACATGGTCCTGGCCAGTCCCAGGAGGGGTCATCAGCAGGTGAGAGTAGCACATATAGGCCTGTACCTGGATGTGCCCATGGAACCCCTGGCAGGCACAGTCCACATGTCTGTGGCCAGAGGCAGTGAACTGCACACCCTGGCAAATATGGTTTGCAGCTGTCCATAAACACCTGTGTAGGGCAGCCACATGGCAAAACTGCGTGCATGCATACCCACACACTATAGGAAAACACCTAGGGCAACCCCATACTGATACACACCACAGCACCACACCCAGATCACCACAATACACCCCTCACCCACACACATGGTGTCAAATATATGGTCCATCCTCAGCCTCTGGCAAACCAACATCACACCCTGTGCATATGATGATACCTGTGCCACATCCCTGTCATCCATACCATCAATGCAGGGACAGGCTAATATGGTTCTAATTCACACAGTGACTGTACTACAGTGTACCACAGTACTGCAGTGTAACATGTAAGGAGTAAAGTGTAATGCATATATGGCTGGTAGTGTAGCCATCCAGCAATGATGCATTATAGCTGTTAGTAACACTTGTTGATTGTGATCTCTATAATGTTATCCATTTGTGTTGTAGGTGTATATGTGTCAGCATGAGGATGGTCTGCAGTCATATTCCTCAACGGGGTATGGCACTGTGGTACAGTTGAACAGACGTCACAGGTTACTAAAATGGTTATTGCCTCTGCCACATGGACAGTTGACCTGCTGAGGCATGTATACCCTGCAACCTCATGTAGACCCATCAACATACACGCACACTGTTACTTGGCCACACTGGGACTAGACCCCTACCTAGCTATGTAGTGATACAGAAGTGTGTGGCTTACATTGCACACACCACACAGTGTTTAGGGTGAGGTGGGTTCCAGGTTACATGTTACATGCAGAATATCCCCAGTCATGTACAGTATGCTAATGAGGGATGTAATGGGTGTATATGGACAATATGTATTGTGACATACCTTCATATATACATTAACAGACACGTAACAGGCAGACACACATCTGAGATACCAGGGCCTATCGCTGCTAACTAACTTAACCATGTGTCCAATGTGTTACAGGTAGGCTGCACACAGCACATGCATAACTGGCTTGGATTGTGGTATCAGTTACCTGTATGGTTGATGGTGACAGTGGTAACCACAATGTGGTACATGGGAAATATACCGGGTGGGGTCTATGTTAGAAGACCAAAGACACATTCTTTCAAATGCGTCTTGGTCGAACTTAAAAGGCTGAAAACACAAAATATTGAAGTGGCTGTTAAGTGAATTCTTTCCCTGGCAAAGAATTTGCTTGGCTGCTTTGGTACTTTGCCATTTTCGGCGCTGTGGTGCGGTCTCGGAGTTGGTATATTTAAGTAGGGTGTGTGTGGGGGGGTCGAAGCCCCCCACTTAATGTAATGTTTGAAATTGATTTTTATTTTATTTTTTTTGTTGAAACAGCGATTTTTTTCCCTTGGAAAAAAATCGTTGTTCTGACACTTCAGCATTGTAAGCTTTTGCTTGCATAGGGTCGATCAATCACGGTTCGAACGGTTCGCTTATTTAAGTGTTTGGTAATTTTATATGGACCCTACCAGGTGTACCTTGGTGTAATGACAGTGTACACAGCACCTGCATCCCCCAGTGGATATTGTACTCCCTGAAACCCATGATGACACTCTGCCATACCCACCATCACACATTGGCCGCGACTGTGATGCGACCTATAGTATACTCCAACAGTGGTACTACAGGAATATGCATCTAATGCACATGCCACATGCGTAGTAGGGTGTTGCATTGTCATGTCTCACCTATGGGCAGCAACAACGCTTCCTGTACTACTGTGTGGCAATGGGTATTGTAATAGGAGTATGTGGCCTCGGAATGCTTTACCCTAGAGATATACGGACATGCACAACTACACCACATGCCAGAACACAATGGGTATCCCATGCCTATCAACCCATTTGTAAAACACTGTTGTGTTGGTACTGAAAGGCTCGTGTAGCCGGTATGGGGAGGAGCTTAACAGGGTACATGTAATGTCCCATACAGCAGCAGCCACAACTGACTATGGCAATGGGTGTTGCGTTGGTTGTGAAGACCCTCATGGAACTCCCACGTACAGGTGTGCTAACACACAGACATTGCTATACTCAGTCATGCACAAGTACACATGTGTTAGTACAGGGGTGCATTGCTGCAGGTGGTCATAGCTGTGTACCTAGCTATTGTCCAAGGGGAGATGGGTTGTGTAGGGGTTGTATGTACAGCAGTATCCTGCCACCTACCAGGTGGCAGCAGGCAATCTATCAACAGGTACTACTGTATTGACCGTCAGGGTGAGAATGACATGCATCAGCCAATCCTCCAGGTGCCTTCTGCACATAGCCACTGAGGTGATCAAGTTGACATGTATGCAACATGCATTACAACATATGGTTAATGTCTGTGATGGAGACTTGTACCCAAGCATGTTCTTTTGACTATGGTAGTGTAGTGGAGGTACCCGCGGCATGTGGTGCATACAGGGTGACATCTCCTATATATGCAAGTTCTTACACAGCTGGGCAGACATATCAGTATCAATCAAGCTTAGGTTGCCTGTACATATCCCAGCAGGATACCTGCCATCTGCACATCTGTACAGGGACTGACAGTCATCAGCTTGGCAAGTAGCTATGCAGTAGGATGAGTGTGCTGACAGACAGATATTTGACAACAATATGTATGTCATAACTACATGTCAGAAGCCCTCACTAACATGTGCTGTACAGACTGTAGTCTACAGTTACATTCTACATGATGGATCATTGCCCAGTAAGGGGTATATACAGTGACACAGCTCACACAGTAGGGATACAACAGGGAGGACTCAGTGTCCAGCTATGCCTGCAGGTGTGCCAGTTGTCAGTATATATATGTATATATATATATATATATATAT
Organism: Protopterus annectens; assembly: GCF_019279795.1. Classification (NCBI taxonomy): domain Eukaryota; kingdom Metazoa; phylum Chordata; order Ceratodontiformes; family Protopteridae; genus Protopterus; species Protopterus annectens. The sequence goes on along the minus strand of NC_056737.1, from coordinate 346,141,306 downwards.
ATATGTATGTATATATATATATCTATATATATATATATATACATATATATATATATATATATATATATATATACAGATATATGTATGTATATATATATATGTATATACAGATATATGTATGTATATATATATACATATATGTGTGTATATATATATACATATATCTGTATATACATACATATATATATATATATATATATATATATATATATATATACACACACACACACACACACACACACACACACACACACACACACACATATATGTATATAGATATATGTATATATAGCTATATATGTATGCACATCCTATGTATACAGATATGCCTATTTATGTGGGTATATATATGTAGATATCTAAAACTATATGTCTATACATATCTAGTCTGATATACCTATTAGTGACGATATATATGTTGATATCCATACATATATGTGCATATGTATCTCTATCTGTATATGTGTAGACATATATTGCTCTGTATATGTATATATCTGAGTGTTTATATATATATACAAATCCATCTATGTATGTCGATATGTATATGTGTATATATCTATATAGATATATGGATAATTATATATACATATATGTTCACCATATGTCCTGAAAATGGAGTGGAGCACTACCTCAGCCCCAATAGTCCCAACCTCTTAGTGCAAGGGGATGTCAGGTATGTATTTCAGGTATATTTGTAGGCTATTGCTACTGTAATAGGGATTGTCTTGACAGACATGGTGTGTGTGGGAGGTCACATGTGCTTTTAACATGTGTGCCATTTTCTACTGACAGACATCCTAAGGACATCATAGTACAGTACCACTGCTAGCACAGTAATGCTCCTGTGGACTACAGCAGAGATATGGCCAATATATGTGGACAGTCTGACCGACATTGGTCAGTCCAGAGGTATACACAAATCCCCTTAGTGCAGGACATGTGGACCGAGCCTGACAATGCGGATGTTAACAGCCATGTAGATGGGTATATCACGTAAATACTGGTATACATTTGCCCCCATAGGTTATGCATTTATACATCCCTGTCTGTCCTGACACATAATAACCGCTGGTACAAAGGTGTCATGGCCACATAGTACCCACTAGTTAGTGACATACATCTGTACAGCATTTCACTGCTTTGTCTAACATACTTGACTGTTATGGTGGCCCAGCAGCAGTACATCTGGCAAGTATCTGGACATGACATCTCATTGGGTAAGTACACTAAGCTGCTAGGCATGTAACAAAGTTCTGTTCAGGCTGCAGGCAGACTGCCTCAATACTGGCTTAGATTTCCTATGGGGGAATGCACATGTACCTGCATAGATAGCAGGCTCTACAGGCATGTCACAGCATAGAGTAACAGACACCTGTGTGAAAGTGCATAACCACAACCAATGTGAACACATGTGAATACAGCCACATATGGTAAGCTAGCGTAATATTACAGTATATGGACTATCTGATCAACACCATCCTCATATGTGCCACTCACACACCAATCCTAAATATACTGGGCCACTACACAGTGTGGTCTGATGCCTGTCTGTGGTATGGGATATGTGTGTGTTTGGCCCTACAAACATGTAAGCTGATAGGGTAACATACAGTGAAGCATCATGTAACATCAGACAGAACAGGACCAAGAAGAATGACATCTACCACAGTCTGTATACAGGTCAAGGTACATTTTCACAATGCACACACTGTCGACAATCACCATAAGTACACAGACCACAGTACTGTACACAAAACCACAGAATGCCCAGGTTATGTCCTCAAATATAATCCCTACTCTACATAATGTGTAGCAGTCTGATATCTCACTGGCTTATTATCAGATATGATGTCAATAAATATGGTGTACTGAACATATACACCTCTTACTGCATGACATATGTACAAAGGTTGACAGAGTTGAGGCTGGAGGCACAAACACAGGGCTAATATTGATGTGGCTGTGATAACCTCATACATTTACTGTTGTAATAGGGTTTGTTGCAACATATGTCCTATGAGGGATATGAAGTCAGTAACTCTCATGGCTGTCACCATCTACTGATTGCAGTCCTCACACTACCTTCTGCAGTTCACAGATAGGTGATCTGTAGGTAACACAAGGAACGCAAGGCACCACACACACTGCCCAGTCTGCAGATGACCCTAATGGTGGGGATTCCTCATAAACATAGCACTGACATGACAGGTATTAAAACATGTAGGACAGGCATATCCTCACACACCCTGTTAAACCAAAATTACTCCAAATGCAGTATAGCAGCAGTTACAGTCTGTAGTCAAGTCAGTCACATCCCCCTCCTGTGTGCTGGCCTGTTTCCACAGTGTATGTTGTTAGAGGCAAACTAAATCCCCATTCCATCTGTGATGCTGTTTGCCAAACAACAGATCTAGTTCCTGCTCACAGTGAATGAAAAGGCCTAACATCAACATGATGTTCCTAGATATTGGAGTGTGTTTCCATGCAATTTGCTATGGGAATGTTACCACAGCTGTCCCACATGCAATCAGCTAGAGGAGGGCCATTAGCTGTTGATGAGCATCACTTACAATACATGCACTGCTGCCTAAGCAAAGCAGGTGTAAGTCTCCACATCCACCAGAGAGGGAGTGAGAGAGGCAGAGAGAGGCAAAGATAAGTCAGGGAGGAGTGGGAGAGTAAAACTTAAGCAGGCTTGTGTCACACACCTACCAGTACAGGGTATCAAACCCCTCACTGACTATGTATTGCTATCACATGTCTATGCAGTTACTGGATGTGTCACATAGGTTACGTGTTGAGGATCCCTCCAAAGGTATATGTGATGGTGAGTGACATCTTCAACAGTGATATGTTAGCTATATGGTAGGTGTAGTACAAGTGCCTGTCCACATGAACAGGTGTCAGCATCAGCACAGCCACACTCTCACAGGGGCCCACACACATTGACTCACTTGGCAGGGTCAGGAATACAACTCATCACTAGTTAGATTGCCACAACATAGTACTGTGCAGGTATCACATGCACCACAGGGGTTATACTGAGGTTATATGGGCAAAGGGTATGTGGAGGTGTCTGATATCGGACAGCATGCTTCAGTATGCCAATGGGGGTTGTAGTGAGTGTGAATGTGGTCATAGGCATCATACGCCACACACACAGACACAGGGTGCCAGTACTGATACGCATGGGTGCATTGCTTCACGGGTGTGTAGTGGTCGACTGTGCCAGACGGCTATACAAGGCTGGGTGATGGGTATACCTTGGCATCAGGCCACATGACAATGGTCTGTAGTGTGGCTCAGGGGTGTAGTGTCTGGATTTGCCCACACAGGTGGGTATTGTAGTCACCATCCAGTCACCAGGGTAACTACTGCATGTGACCATTGCTGTGCATTGCTTGCCATGTATGTGTTCCTTAGTCCATGATATGGATGGTGTCTGGGATGTGCACACCTCCAACATGCATGTACAGTGACATGTGGAACTGTACCTTGGGTGTCTGGCCCATGTTGTGTACACAGATTGTTATCATCAGATGTGCCAGTCCTGGCCTCATGTGGTGGGAACTGTTAATGGACAGCAGGTTGACCCTGCACCTACATTGATAGCATGATACAGGTATTCCCTGGTGTCAGTGGTATCTGTCCATACACGGCATGTGTTTCAGGCATGGTATGTCCTTTGTGGGTCACATTTGATGGCACAACAGGTGTTGCAGGTGTCCAGTGGGGAACATTGGGAAGGTGCACTGTCTGCATGTACGTACCTATTGGACTGATGGACAGAGTGCCATGCCTTCTGTAGCCCACTGCAATCCCACTGTGGTTACTATCAGTGGGCAATATACAGGGTACTATCAACATAGTGGTTGTTGCCTAGGCAAGTGTGTGTGTGTAGGTGTGTGTCTGTATGAGACATGGGTTGAGAGTGTCCTCTGGGTAATACAAGGGTTGCTAACTTTGTTTGCCTGGCCTTGCTATCACATTTAGGGGTATGGATTTGCATCCAAGCCTCTCGACTATTTCACATGTGTTATCCCTGTATGGTGGACATTGTGACATATAATAGGGCCACTATATAAGAAATTTGCAAAACCCGCTCTGCAATGAGTCCAGTTGTTACACACTCATAACCACCTCTACATAGGATACGAATCACACACACACCCACCTGCCATGTCTGGGATTAGAACTCCTACCTAGCTAGTTTATTGCACTACAGTGCTAAGCAGTTATAGGACATGCCACAGAGATTACAGGAGTACACCTTCCCCAAAGGTGTATTTCACAGTGAATGACATCAGCAGGATTGCCAAAGTAGGGCATTTGAATTGTAGTGAGTGTGACTAGCCTAAAAAGCACTGCTCCCTACACAGACATAGAAACACACACAAACATCCACACCTGCCATTTGTGGGAACAGAACCGTGACCAGAGTTCTATATCACACTACAGCACTATGCAGTTATAGGGCATGGCATGGGGATTACTGGAGTACTCTTTCCCAAAGGTGTATTTCACAGTGAATTACATCAGAAGGCTTGCCAAAGTAGGGCATTTGAATTGTAGTGAGTGTGACTAGCCTAAAAAGCATTGCTCCCTAGACAGACATATAAACACACACACAAACATCCACACCTGCCATGTGTGGGAATAAAACCCCTACCAGAGTTCTGTATCACACTACAGCATTATGCTCTTATAGGATGCGCCACATGGATTACTGGAGTACTCCTTCTCCAAAGGTGTATTTCGCAGTGAATGAAATCAGCAGGATTGCCAAAGTAGGGTATTTGAATTGTAATGAGTGTGACTAGCCTAAAATGCATTGCTCCCTACACAGACATAGAAACACACACACAAACATCCACACCTGCCATGTGTGGGAATAGAAGCCCTACCACAGTTCTATATCACACAACAGCATTACACTGTTATAGGACACACCACAGGGATTACTGGACTACTCCTTCCCCAATGGTGTATTTCATAGTGAATGACATCAGCAGGCTTGGCAATGTAGGATATTTGATTTGTAGTGAGCGTGAGTAGCCTAAAAGACATTGCTTTTTACATAAACAGAGACACACACACAGTAGCCATGTCTAAGATTTGAACTCCTACCTAACTACTTTATCACACTACAACAGTATGCAGTTACAGGACATGCCACATAGATTACTGGGCTACAGCTTTCTGAAAGGTGTATTTCACAGTGAATGACATCAGCAGCCTTCCCAAAGTAGGGCATTTGACTAGCCTAAAAAGCATGGCTCTCTACACAAACAGAGACACACTTACACAGTTGCCATGTCTGAGATTAGAACTCCTACATGACTAGTTTATCACACTACATGAGTACACAGTTACAGTACATGCCATGGAGATTATGGGGCTACAGCTTTCCAAAAGGTGTATTTCACAGTGAATGACATCAGCGACCTTGCCAAAGTAGGGCATTTGAATTGTAGTGGGTGTGACTAGCCTAAAAATTGTGCTCTACGCAGACAGACAGAAAGACACACACACACACGCACACACACACACACACACACACACACACACACACACACACACACACACACGCACACACGCACACACGCACACACGCACGCACACACAGTTGCCATGTCTGGGATTAGAACTCCTACCTAACTAGTTTATCACACTACAGCAGTACGCAGTTATAGCACATTCCATGGAGATTACTAGGCTACAGCTTTGCCAAAGGTGTATTTCACAGTGAATGGCATCAGCAACCTTGCCAAAGTGGGGCATTTAAATTGTAGTGGGTGTGACTAGCCTAAAAAAGCATTGCATTCTACAGAGAGAGAGACACACACACAGTTGCCATGTCTGGAATTAGAACTCCTACCTAACTAGTTTATCACACTACAGCATTATGCAGTTATAGGACATGCCATGGAGATTACTAGGCTGCAGTTTTCCAAAAGGTGTATTTCAAAGTGGATGACCTCAGCAGGCTTGTCATAGTAGGGCATTTGAATTGAAGTGGGTGGGACTAGCCTAAAAAGCATTGCTCTCTACACAGAGACACACACACATACACACAGTTGCCATGTCTGTGATTAGAACTCCTACCTAACTAGTTTATCACACTACAGCAGTACGCAGTTATAGAATGTACCACAGAGATGACTGGACTACGACTTTCTCAAAAGTGTATTTCAAAGTGGATGACCTCAGCAGGCTTGTCATAGTAGGGCTATGGGGAGGGCAGTGTGTGTGCATAGGCCATAGCCCATTCATCTAGAGGTTGACACACCACATGCGGGCACATGCAGGCTTATTATCCACAGGTAAGTGTATACAGCTGCTAGATGACTACTTCCTTCTACAGTCATGTTGGACAGCTAGCACTTGCACCACATAGTCTGTAATACTGATGGATATAGGTGGCTAATGTCTACAATGAGTGACATTTAGACCTCATGTGGTTGTAGCCATTTGGCTGTGTGCTGGTTGGGACAGGCCTCATAATGGATGGCTCCTTGTCACAGTCACTCTCTTCCACACATCTATATACATCTACTTTTGATGTATTATAGTGTGTTGTCCTTGGATATATGTCTGTATTCCTATCCACTGTGTGGGCAAAACATGACTGGTGCCTACTGAGGAGTGTCTGCACTACCAACTGCAACTGCCAGATATGTATGGTCCACTGTTGCTTGCAGAGCTTCATTTGTTTAAGTGTGTGAGCATGCCCAGTATGACCTTTCAGTATATTGTTGTCTGACATTGTCTTCATTTCTCTAAGTGTGTGAGCATGCCCAGTATACCCTTCTGTACTGAATGTGTGGATCGATTCCAGGTAGTTTGTACTTCAGTGCAGATCTTTGTGCTGTACATCTACTGGTAGCAAACTGTTTCTGTGGGGTATCCGTTGATCATTTGGCAATATTGGGACAAAGTGTGCAGGGGATAGTATATGCTGTAGGTGATTGTGTCTGTCCTGCTTCAGCTACATGGTACTGCTGTTAGCAGAGATATTCAGACATGTGTACTGTTATATACTGTGATGTTTTCTGTCCTCTTGTACTGTCAGGTGGACATTCCTGCTCACAGTAGTGTCTTGGGGGGGCAAGGGTGACTGCAGCTGTGTGAGATATTGTGGACAGATGCCTGCATATTCATGGTGAGTTATGCCATTCTGGAGGGGGAGCTGCAGACACTTGCTGCTGGGTCTGTGTATCCGGTTCAGCACCTTGGTACAGTGCTGGCAGAGGATCCCATACTTATACATCCATCAACATGACAGTATGGCCTTATATTGCTGTGGCAATGCCTCACAGCTGTACATATTCACACAAGTTTCCCAAAGGCAGGGGCCATGAGTCAGGACATTACCCCTATTGTGGTGTATGGGCAGGTATGTAGCAACCCATTTATGTGTTTGCAGCCAGGGATAGTGTGTGCACACAGCTTTGTGTCAGACCTTGCACATTCCATGCTGCCCATGCTCCCACCCCTCCCCTGTTATTCTATCCTCTTCCATACATTATGCATACATTCTCTAACACTTTCCCTAAAGTTATCACCCCATCACAGCTGTGTGTTGATGTTGGTCCACAGTTCATGCAGTGGAACATGGTAGACATGTTACTGTGGTTTGTCCACACGGCCTTTAATATGGCTTATGTGGAATGTGTTATGTTGTTATTTGGGTGTCCATGACATAACATGCATTGGCAGTACATGTGAGACACAGGTGCTGGGCAGAGGCCTGTGGGCCATTAGGTGTTGATATGGGGCAGATGTAGCAGGCCATTGCATTCTGTCAGTCCTACAGTCTCAGACCACCATACAGTATATACCCCTGGGGTGACAGGGTAGGTGTGCTTGGTGTTCATGCCAATACTTTCTATCAGTCTTGTTCAGGTGGTGTGGATGCTGGCAGGGTGCTACTTATGGCTAGTGACACACCTGCATGGGACACCTGCACTGCATGCTGCATTCATTTGCTATTGCCATATACAGGTGGGGTCATATTGTACCCATTCCCCACAGCAGGGATATGATCAGAGAGGTACCTGTGGGTGGTGTGTGCATGAGCTAGGTGTATGTGTGCTATGGACACTACTTGCATCTGACACACAGATATGCATTGGGCATTCCAGTTATGCTGGCATGTGCAGGTACATCAGCTGTTTCCCAGTACATCAGTCCTACCTCCTTTGTGATCTGCAAGTGTTCGGCCAGACAACACCGGTATCCCCTACTCTACAGGACCAGATAATATGATGCATACCTGTATGTACAATTCCAAGGGTGTCTCCATTTCACAGTGACACAATATATACTGTATGTCTGGGGTACTTCCCCCTGTGTACTGCTTGTATATCTAGCCCAACAGCCATGCCATGTCAGTCTTTTAGGTGGTGACACATATTACCACCATACATTTACAATGGCTTACTGCTAGCATGTGTTATACTGGTGGGTATTGTCTTTGGCACTGCAGTTGTGAGGACTTGTCCCTGTCATCAGCAGTAGTGGGCAATGGCCACCAGGTCTTACCTCAACATGCATACATACTGACCACTCTCACACAGTATGAAACATACACCAACCTAACACACACATACCTGCATATTGTGCAGATGCTACAACCTATCCTGCTACCTTGGTCACCTCTGTGCATCTGTGCTCCACTGGTATTGTACCTACACATACATGTTACTACATTTCTACATAGGGTTGTGAGGGTGGCACACCTGACTGTTACAACATGTGCACATCAGATTGAGGGGCACACCAGACCATTACCATATCTCTAAATAGGTTTGGGGGAGCACACATGTCTGTTACTACATTTCTAAGTAGGGTTGGGGGGAGCACACCTGACTGTTTCTACATTTTTACACAGGATTGTGGGAGGGGGCACTCTTGAATATTACTACATTTCTATGCAGCATTGGAGGGGGCACAGCTGTCTGTTTCTACATTTCGACACAGTGGTTGGGAGGGGACACACCTGACTGTTTCTACATGTCTACATAGGAGTGGGGGGCACACATGACTGTTACTACATTTTTACATAGGATTGTGGGGGGACACACCTGACTGTTTCTACATTTCTACACAGGATTGGGGGGGGCACACCTGACTATTTCTACATTTCTTCACAGGATTGGGTGGTACACCTGACTGTTTCTACATTTCTACACAGGATTGGGGGGCACACCTGACTGTTACTACATTTCTACACAGGATTGGAGGCACACCTAACTGTTACTACATTTCTACACAGGATTGGGGGGCACACCTGACACTTGTACACATTTGCTATGACTGTACTGGTAAGTCAGAAACTCCATTTCATTCTGTATTCTAACCTATCATGCTGACTGGAGGCATATCAGTGTACTACAGGTCTTAGGTTTGATTGAACTACATATCAGTTTCTGACTTCCTACCCTTCAGAACTAGCATCCCACTGCCTGACGTGCTGTAGTCTGTTTGTGAAGGCCTGGGGGGGGGGTTTACCCATAGGCATCATTAAGAGGCCATAGCACAGCCTTTGTTTGTGTTTGTCTACACCTGTCCTGCTGGCTGAGACTGTTGTTGGGTATGTGACGCTCCCTGACTGGCATGTGTGAATCATATGGACACACATGTGGCCCAGCACATTTCCTGCAGTGTGTTTTGTTGCCCTGTGTAGTACTGGCTACTATGGCGGCACCAGTATTTGTTACAGATCTCATTGTGCCACTATAGGTGTCTGCTATCTGCTGGCATACCATTCAGCCACCCGATTCCCTTGCATGCTCACATCCGTACCATAGATACAGGTAACAACACATTCTACTCTATTCAGCAATTGGTAGATTGAGTGACTTACCTTGTGGGTGTCCCAGTATTGAGGGAGGTGCTGCAGGGCTGCCTATGTTGGATGCACATAGTACACTCCCTACACATGGCTGAGCACAGGTAGTGCCATGTTTGGCATCCCTTTTACTGTATAAGCGAGCCAGAGAGGTGTCATTCCCTGGGTTCCTCCTGTGCCAGTGTATGTGCTATGTGTTGCCTCTTTGCTAAGGTCAGGGCATACTGGGCACACCTCTTTCTGCCTATTGGGACAGGTTCAGGTTGCTCCTCCTCTGAGTCACTCTGTGCCTGTGCAGGCCTTGGCAATGGTGTGGGGCTGTGTGGCCCTGTCCCGTGCTGTTCCTGCTGCAGCTGTTTCCGCAGGATCATATTGTGTAGCATGGCACATACAATGACAATTTGGGTACATGTAGCTGGTGAGTACTGCAAGGCTCCACCGGATGTGTCCAGGCACCAGAACCATGACTTGAGCATCCCAAACACACGCTCTATTATAATGCTGGTCTATGTGTGTGCCTCATTATGGAGTTCTTGTTCGGGTGTGTGTGCATTTCTGATGGGTGTCATCAGCCACAGCTCCAGTGCATAACCAGCATCCCCCACTAGGTGCCCATAAGGTATGTCCCCATTGCAAATCTCTGGTACAGCTGCATCAGATGCCAGATGTGGGAATCGTGATACCTTCTAGGTAAGCCAGCACGCACATTCATTATTATGCCCTGGGCATCACACACAACATGGCACTTGAAGGAGAAGCCCTTGCAGTTGATGCAGACCCTACCCCACTCACCTGGTGGTGCTTTGATGCATATGTGTGTGCAGTCTATGGCACCCACTACCTCACAGTATTCTGCTATTTGGTGGAACAGTTGCATATTGCTGGCCAACACCTCACAGGTGTGGGGAAATATACGTGCTCACCGGCATGTGGTGACATGGCATCCAGTAAGTGGTGGAGTACCCTGGATGATGATGCCTGTGAGATCCCCATCATATCTCCAGTTGGCCTTTGGAACATACCTGTAGCTAGTATTCTTAGGCCTACACATACCTTGGCATCCACTGGGATGGGTTCCCCTCTGTTAGTTCTGTGTGTCAGGCATGGCTGGCACAGCACAACAGTTTGATGTAAGAGGTCCCTGTCCACCCCATAGTGCTCAACTATCTCCAGCTCATGTAGCCCCTGGTAGGTTACCCTGGGTCTGTACACTCTTCTCCATCTCCTCACTGTGGGTTGGTCGATAGCATTCACATCCTCACCACCCTCAGCCTCTTCCACATGTTGTTGTATGATAGCTATTGCAGCCCCTATCATTTTGTTGCTTTGTTTGTTTAACCTTCCCCACTTATATACACCGGTGGTGTAGAGTATGGGAAAAACTAGAGGGAAAGGTGTTTGCATAGTTTATAATGTTATTCTGGGCTGGGCTGGTCTGCTGCCTGTGTAATTGGATGATTCTGATACATTTCACCTGCCAGCTATGCTAGTTCTCTTAGATTACCTTCATGCTGCTGTTTTCTCTTCCCATTACCTTCCTGTTTAAGCTTGGGGGTGCGCCGCTGAAACACAGTGCTCAAATGTGCACAGAGCTGCTATTTCCTGGTTTACTACTTTTTTTCCCTTTAAAACCCAGTGAGCGGTGCACACACCCACTTAGGCAATGTAAAGAGTGCTAGGCAACCTCAGACACACCCTCTTGCTTAGTTGTGCTAAGCTTGGAGCAAACCCGAGCAACAGGGCTCCAATCCGCTTACAGTATGCCTGACACATACCCCTATGATGTCAGCTAACTCCTAGGCTTGCACCAAGCTATTCCTGCTCTTACACTGTTGGGAGCTGACTAGCATGCAGGGAAAATCTGGGATTCACTATCATTCCCCTCATTTGCATAGGATTTCCTGCTAATGAATAGTTACATGTTGCACACTGAGCCTCCCCTCTTAGCAACCACTATTGATTGGCCATGTTGTCTTCTGCCTGCCATTGAGTATAATGGCAGAATAGAGATTTTAGTTAGAATGCTTATTTTAGGTTTATTTTCCCCCTGATCCCGTTTGCGCTCTGCTGCCCTATGCTTAAGCAGCCAAAATCAGCTAAAAAAAAAATAAAAGTTGATTTTTTTCCAAGTGTTTTCCATGCCAATGGCCTTATAGTTGGCCATTGGCATGCTTTATACATGATATCCACCCTTTATTTGGAGCTGTCATGGCTCCGTTTTGTAATTTGCAGAAATGTACTCCGTTACTGGTGGAGTACATTTCTGCAGATTATACTAGTCCTGCACGGCCAGTTTCAAGCTTCCTGGATCGCAAATTCACCTCATTAACATAGATTTCTCCTTTAAATGGGATAATTTGCATACAGGGGCTGAGTCCATGCAGGACTAGTGCAGGATCACTCGTGCACACCCCTACAGGTTATTCCTGGATCACACGGCAGACATATTGCCTGCTGGAGCTCCTGCACTAATCCTGCATGCTGTGCAAGGCTTGCAGAATCCGGGGAAGATTAAGACTAATTTGAACAAAATGTATACAAAAATGTTGAGCATAAAGAAAACCATTTTATAGGTACATAAGGTGTGGAAGGAGTAAAGACATACAAATCGATAAACTTTTGTATAGATTCTAAAATGTATTTTCAAACACAGCAGATTTTAGATATATTTACAAAATCTTATACAAAGCAGTTTGGCTCCACAGAGGGGGTTATAAATTGTCCTGGTGACATCCAGGTAACTTCAGATACTGAAATCAAATTAAATTATATTGAAAAAGAACTACGCAAACTGGATCCTAAGAAAGCATGGGGAGGAGATGGGATTAGTACTGAAGATCTGAGAACACTTCAGCTAGAACATGCACTACCATTATATCCATTATTTACTAGGTCATATGAATATAGAGAGATTCCTCAAGATTGGAGACATATACTTATTAAACACGTCTTTAAGGGAAAGGGGAATAGAATAAACTTAGAGTCATACAGACCCTTACATTTATTTTCATGTTGTAGAAAAATGAAGACAGTAATATTGGGTAAGTTATTGTCAGAACTGGAAAGGTTGGGACTTGAAACCATATATAAGCATGCTTATGTTGAAAATTAATCCATTACTACCTGTAACATAATGTTCTATGACAGTATAATAGCATCTATGAATGAAAAATTGTGTTGCAATGTAATACATATAGATTTGACTTCAGCATTTCACAGGGTCATAGACAAAACACTGATCAATAAATTAGAATAACTAGGTATCAACATACTTTTGATAAGATGGATAGCTGTGTGGCTTATAAACAGGTATGGCAAGTATCATAAAGAGACAGGACAGGTGAAATTTAAGGTTACAGTCAGTGTGTCCCACAAGGCTGTGTCCTTGGCCCAGACTTGTTTAGAATGTATCTTTCAGATCTATCTTTTTCATCTAAGGTGTTCTACAGTTTGTACCATTTGGACACAGGAGAAAAATATGCTGATAACTACATCAAAAACTAAGCATATGAGATTTGGAAGATATAAAATGAAAGGCTAATATTTAATACTGCACACAGTGATTGAAACTGTAAATTCATTCAATGACTTGGGTTTATGAGCAGATTCAGCTTTGTGTTTTTCTAATCATATCAAACAATTTGTTAATGATAGTTATAGAACTATAGGTTGCATTAAAAAGATTTATAAAGTCTAGGAAATCAAAAAGATGAAGCCATTGTTTGTTAGTTGCATTAGACCCATACTTGAGTATGGAATAACAATATGGAAACCTTATAAGAAAACAAGCATGAGTAAACCAGAAAGAGTACAGCAGAAATATGCCAAGGGCATCCATGGATTTGAAAATTTAAGTTATGAAAGACTAAACTATTTGAACGTGTATAGTGTTTCATATAGATATTTAAGAGGAAACCTATTTTAGGTATATAGGATAACTATATCTGTAAATGTTTGGCGTTATCAAAAAGTAGTAGAGAATCCTCATATGACCTATGTAGAAGATTCTATAGGAATGAGATGTGTAGAGAAGAGCTGATGCATGGAATAGACTACAAAATTACATTAAAGCACTAGTTTAGATATTTTTAAGAACAGCCTGGACACTTATAATGTATTTTGGTATACTGGGAGGTTATAAGGGCATTAATTCCCATGCTAAAAATATTTGTATGTGTGCACACTTGGTAAGTTTTGGGCTACTGAAATTATTTTTTACAGGGGAGTAAGCCTTGTGTACCCCATTCATCTGCTTTATTATTTTAACTTCATGGCAGTCATACATAATGTGGACCTAATGAGGGAAACAATAGGCAGCCAACAAAGGGAAGTGAAAGAAATAATCCGGGACATGAAAGAGGAGAAAAAGAGCACTGTAATTAGATGTGCAGAAACACAGTAGAAGGCTGACAGGAATAGAAAAAAAGTAATACTGGCAAACTGGATGACTTGGAAACCAGACATAGAAGAAACAGCATAAGGATAATCAAAATCATATACGTTTACACTTGAATTCTCTGTTGACCATATTTCATACATACTGAAAAAATTACATGGAGCTGCTTACTGCTTGGTGTGATGGGTTTGAAGTATTCTTAAGACACTCAGTCTTGCTGGCTGAATTCTGCTAAAATTCAAAGTCTGGTTATATTTGCATTCACAGTCTGTTGCATACAGAAACTTGCAGAATATACACTGATGAGAGAATATACTTTGCAGCATCAACTTTAGAGAGCAGTAACAAATAACTTTTTATAATAAATCAAACGGAACCACGTTGCAGCTTAAAAGTACTGTTCCAACTTTACTTCTCATATAGTACAGATGATGTGAGAGATATAACATTTACCTTAGGACTTGTGTCCCTATCATACCTCTAACATAACTGGATTTATACAGCTCTTTATATACAGTTTTAGTCCTGTAGAAACAATACTAAGCTTCCTTGTTTAACAATGTCTTGTAAGAGACCAGCTTTTCTGACAGTGTGAATATCCTGTAACAGTGTCCTGATGTCCATGTAGAAAAACATATTTTTGAGGAAACACATTGTTCTGTATTCTATTTGGATCTGTGTATATGAACATATGTTCTTGTGCCAATGCTGATAAGCATATCCTGTGTTTTTATGAAGAAAAACATATTTTTGAGAAAACACATTGTCAGAGATCAGCTTTTCTGACAGTGTGAACATCCTGTATTTTATTTGGATCTTTGTATAAAAAACATCTGTTCTTGTGCCATATACTGTTTTTCCATGCAGAAAAACATATTTTTGAGAAAACACATTGTCACAGTGTCATAAACATATCCTGTTGTTTTAGGAAACATATTGTGTCCATCCTGTTATTTTAGGAAACATATTGTGTCCATTTTTTATATGCAGAATAACATGTCATTGTTCTTTAAAAGCAGATTTTGCATTTTTGTTCTTGCATACATCCTGTTTTGAGTCTGTAAGGGAAAAATGTCCATTCTTTAAAAGCAGATTGTGTATTTTTGCTCTTGCATACATCCTGTTTTGAGTCTGTAAGGGAAAAATGTCCATTCAGCAGATTCCTTTTCCAAGCCATGGTAATTTAGTATGGATGCTGATTACATATTACTAAACTCTATTTCTACATTTAAGCAAGCTTTATGTTATACATTATTTATGTTGCATAATTGCAGCAAAATTACTTTCAACCTTAGTATATTGTTGAGCACACTCTAACACTTCCGTCTTTTTTATTTTAAACTAGAGAAATAAATTCAGCATTATTTGGTAATACTTTTTCATTATGACAATTAACAACAGTAACTTGACTAGCTTTTGCTAAGCAGACTTTAATACATGTAAATAATATGCAACCAAGCATTAGGAAGAAGTTATCAGGGACCTGGGGACCCAAGTTGACAGTAACCTCTCTTTTGACACTCACATTGCCAAAGTGGTTAGGAAGACCTTCTAAATTGCCCACCTTATCATGAAGGGATTCACATCCAGATCAGGAGAGGTCATTGTACCCCTGTACTCTTCACTTATCAGACCAATGATTGAGTACAACGCCCCATTCGGAATGTACCTTACCCGACACCTGCAGCAGTTGGAAAGACCCCAAAAGTTCCTCACCAAAAGGATAAAGGGGCTCAAACATATGTCATACGATGCCCGACTGAAGAAACTCCAGCTCTATTCAGTCGCATACCGTCTGCTCAGAGGTGATCTGTGCCTGACATACAAGGCCATGTCCAACCCGGAATTAATGGACATGCTCCACCTCAAAACATCCAAATCCACCAGAGCCACGAGAGCAAGAGACTTAAACCTCAACACGGATATAAATAGGACGTGCTGGAGGGACAGATTCATCACCCAGAGACTCCCTACACTATGGAACAGAATCCCAGTCCATGTGAGGCAGAGCCCCTCACTGACTCTGTTCAAGAGAAATCTTGACGAGTGGATGGGAGATCATAGGTTTACCCCGGGAATCATCTCTGTATCACTGCTGGACAGAGGCACAGCAAACTAATGGGTATAGTATTCTCATCCTAAGGGGTGGTGAAAGCCACACACACTCTGGCTAGGCTTATAAATGCCCTAGGGCAGATAGCCTAGTATGAACCTATGAACCTATGAACCTATGAACAATAATAATAAAAGAAATTAAAAATACAGTGATTTTTCCTGTCCATCCTGTAAATAGATTACTAAACCATTCACTCCAGTCATCATTCCAGTTTTTTCTAGTATGTTGAGACACTTGTGCAATCACTTCTAAATGTGCTTTTACAGATTCTGTTTTGTCTGGAATAAATGTACAACATTGTTCTCCTATTAAAGCACATGTACCCCCTTGTGATGCTAATATGTAATCTAATGCCATTCGATTTTGCAAAACCATAGTTCGTATTGCTGTCATTTCGACAGTAATGTCAAGGACTGCATTGAAAGTGGCATTTGCCAATACCTCAACTAGTTTAGATAGTTTTCTCGGTTCCCAGATGGCTTTTGCAGCCCGCACCAAGGGAAAATACCTGCTCCAGAGATTACATCATCTCCTAAATCCATATCTTTTAATTTAATATAATCAAGATTTTGATGATATATGCATGATGTATCTAAGGTGTCTACTGGATTTTCTGGACTTTCAATTACAGGTAATATATCCCTTTTCTTTTTTGTATTCCTAATGTTTCCTTTTGGTAACTCTTTTACATGATGCATTGCTGGTACCACTAATCCTATATAACAGGTGCCATCCCATCCCTTTGGTAACCATTTATAAGCATATTTACCACAGATGTAATATAACCCATCTGATAGAGCAACACTGCTATTTACCAGACTGCCATTTACTTGCCCCATAGTAGGAGTTTTATCATGTACAACTGTAAAGTTTTTATCTGTTTTACTTCTCCAACATGTAATATTAGTTTTACAGTCATTTTTGTCATTTTGTGAAAAGTGAAATACTGCTGTGTCACTTAATATTAACTGACCCTTAATTGGTATTAAAATAGGAAAACCATGAGAAAATACTCCACGTACTGGTATCTGGTTGTGAAAATGTATCATTTCAATTGTTTGAATATAATTGCTATTACCCACTGGAACAGTTCCATTTTGTTGAAAACATGTGATCCCCTGTACTATAGCAGATAACTGTACTCTTGCTTTACGTAATTGTACATTTATAACTTGATCTCCTGTTTCATTTATTAATACTCTCCAACTACTAAGAGAATTTAGTGGAATAGGCATTAGAGGCATTACCCCTGTTATTTTTGGTATTAAACTACATACCCAACAATTAGAAACATTCATGCTTTTTGCATACCAACATTGTCTTGCTAAGAAAGTGTTAAAAGATGGTGACCAGTCTTGTTCATTTTTCCACATTTCTTTACTCTCTCTCTTATGTAACTTTACAGTTTGATTAACAGGTTGTAAGTATAATTTAATACTAAGCAATACAATAATAGTTAGTATAATAGCTATTATCAATTTAAAAAAACATCCTTTAAATATAAATTCAATTGTTGAATCATTTTGCCTTTGGTCATCCGAAACTGGATTTCCAAAAGGATGCACTTTAAACCATGTCAATTTCATTAGGGTTTTCTCTGTTGGAAACCTACAAAAGAATACATTTAATCAGATATCCATTGTTCACTATTTTTTATCATTCTTAGTTGATCTTTATGTACCAACATTGTTTTGTTTTTCTTTTTTCCTTTGATTTTGTACACTAATGGTCCAATTTGTTCCACTACTCCAAAAGGGCCTTGCCAATTGCTAGCCCATGGTCCTTCCATTTGGAATGTTTTTACCAATACTTTGGTTCCACAGGGAAGGTTTTCTTCAGCTGGTATTATTGGCACCTTTTTCCATAGATGGAACACTTGCTCCCTTGCATTATAGTCACATATACTAGTAAGTTGTTTTAGCCATTCCTGATGTTTGCTAATTTCTAGCATGGGCCTACCATTAGGTAAATCTGGATCAAATGGTAACTGTATGGGCATTTTGCGGCCTGTCATTATTTCATATGGGGAAATACCTGTTTTGCTGTTTGGTGTTGCTCGAATACCCATTAAAATACCAGGCAGATGATGTACCCATGTATTGCCCTTTTCCAAGCATGCCTTTTTAGACGTTCTTTTAACGTCCGATTCATACATTCTACAATGCCATTAGATTGTGGATGGTATGGTACATGAAACCTTTGCTGTATGCCTAATAAATTACACATTTGTTTAATGAGATCACTAATAAACTGTGGGCCATTGTCTGACTCTATAACCCGTGGCCATCCCCAATGACAGAAAATATTTTTCCATAAGGCTTCTGCTGTTGCCTTTGCTGTCATGGTTTTGGTAGGAATTGCTTCTACCCATTTTGAAAAGACGTCCACTACTACTAGTAGATATCTGTAACCTCCCTTTGTTGTTGGTAATGGACCTGCATAATCTATTTGAACTGCATACCATGGCCCATCCGCTGGCTGTACTCAATGTAACTGAGGCCTTCTGCTTTTAGCATTTACCTGAAGACAGATTAAACATTCTTCTATAATCAGTTTGCAGACCTTTTTTAAATTTGGGTTCCAATACTTTTCTTTTACAACTGCCCATAACTTATCAGTTCCTATATGGCCCAGTATTTGGTGATTTAACTTGACCAACTGGCGTGCCAACTGAAATGGTACATATGGCAACTGTAACCCTTTGGAGGTCGTGTATGCATAGTACTCCTTTGGTGGTATGCCTGCCAATCTGCACTGATCGGTTTCTTCTTTTAAGCCCTGTTGTGTTTGTATATTTACAAGGTCTTTCTCTATTGACTCTTTATCTTGCTCTTTTAAGACACTAACTTCTACATTGGCATACTCATATTCTGGAAGTTCTTTTCCATTTTGTGCTGCTTGTTTGGCCAAGGTATCAGCTAACACATTTAATCTGTAAGTTTCACTGGTTGGCTTTTGATGTGCTTTTACTTTTAAGATGCTATACTGTCCTTGTTGTTTTGACATTGTTATAACTTTATATATGTCTTTTAATACTTCAGCATGCCGTAATGGTTTACCTACACTATCCACAAATCCTCGTCTTACCCAGGTTTCCATATGTAGTCTTAAAGAATTTACTACATAAGCACTATCTGAAAAATGTTAATAGGATTGTAATACTTTAGCACATACAATACTGCCTCCAGTTCAGCTCTTTGAGCTGACATATGCCCTGGTAACTTGATTAGTTCAGGAGAACCCAATTGTGGATTCTCTGGAACTATGGCAAATCCTGTCCAGTATCTGCCTTGGTCCCAATATCATGCTCCATCCACAAAGATGGATGGCTTAAAGTGATCAAAATCAGATGCTAAAAATTGCACCTCAGGTGACATTATCTTTTCTAAACAGTTATGCTGTTTTCCTTCATATCCCATATGGTTTGACAAATGGTATTTATCCCCTGTCTGTATAGTAACAGTTTTCATTCCAAAAAGTGCCATCCATTTTGCAAAGACTGCCTGACTAATACCATCTGTAATTTTATTCATTTCAAAACTGTCTATCAAAGCTTTTACAGCTTGATGTGGTGTTTGTACTATAATGCTGGAAAATACGGTCAAATATTCAGTTTGTTTAATACCCCAGTAAATGGCTAATAACTGCTGCATACATGGATGGTAACCCAATTCCACTGGAGTCATCTTTCTGCTAAAGAAAGTGACTGGGCATAATGTTTTTTCCATTCTGTTGTCACTACCATGTGGCCATTCCTGTAGTAGTACCACAGACAGTGTTTTTTTTCCTGCTGCTGCTTGTAACACAAATGGTAACCTTGGAGTGGGCGCTATTAGTTCTGTAGCTTGTGCTAGTTTTATTTTTATCTGTGAAAATGCCTCCTCTTCATGAGATCCCCACTCTAAAAAGGTGGAGTTCTTTTGTTCATGTAACATTTTGTATAGGGGAGCAGCCACGGCTGCATAATCCTCTATAAATTCCCTATTGTAATTCATGATTCCCATGAATTTATGTAAGTCTGCTATAGTCAGTGGCTTTTCCATTTGTAAAATGCCTTGTACACGTACAGGGCAAGGAGATCTTCCTGTTGGTTTTATAATAGTACCTAGAAACTTAACTTTTGTGTCATAAACTGAATTTTTTCACTTTTAACCTTAAACCCTGCTTGCTGTAGAGTATGAAAACTCTCTTAAGAAGCCGTACATGCTCCTCTACTGTTTCTGACTGAATTAAAATATCATCAATGTAATGTATTACTGAATCATCCTTTTCCAAATGTTGTAGAATGGATCCTACTGTCTGATGAAAAATAACTGGACTGTTTTGAAACCCTTGTGGTAACCTTGTCATAACATATTGCTGGTTTTTAAATGTAAAGGCAAATTTTGGCCAATCTTTTTCCTGAGTGGCACTGCAAAAACATTTGCTAAATCTATTACTGTAAACCACTTACTTTGTGGCTTAATATGTGCAGCCAACTCTGGGACTCCTGGAATCAAGTGTGCTCTAGGAGTGGTATATTGATTAACCTTTCAGAAATCAATAACAAGACGATAACTACCATCTTTTTCTTAACTGGCCAGATTGGTGAATTTGTAGGACTGTTGCCTTTTGTATAATCCCTTCTCTTTCCCATTCTGCAATACATTTTTCCATATGTTCTTCTGCTTCCCTAGGAATAGGATATTGTTTTTGAAAAGGTGGTATATAGTCCTGATCACTTCCTATTCCTACTGGGCTTTCTAGTTTCCCACAATCACTGGGACCCTTGGACCATAGATTTGGGAATTGCTGTTGTAAATGCTTCCATACATCCCCACTGTCTGTATTTATATAGCCTGTAGGTTTTTCAGGTTTGTCAGGTAGAGATTGCATAGCAACCTGTATTTTGCTCTTCCTCTCTTTGTTGTTTGTCTCCCATCCACAGAATTTCATTAGGTAAATCAATTACTATGCCTAAAGGTCCTAGAATGTCCATACCAATAATGGTATTTGTGCAAGATGGATGCATTAAAATGCACCCTTCCATATTTGTCCCTCTTGACTAAACTTTATGTCCACATTTTGGCTACTCACTGCATAGCATCCTGTGTCATTAAATGCTGAAATGCAAACCTTTTTTATAGGATTTACTGGTAACTGTCTGTTTGTGACAGATACTGCTGCTCCTGTGTCTATTAAGACATTTTTCCACAGTGACCCCTCTACCCAAATATCAATCAGTGGTCATCCATCTCGACCCTTTTTAAAGTTAGTCAGGAAAGATACCAGAGTAGGGGGGGCACATCCCTATTGTAAGGAAATCCACTCATCCTCTCCTTTATTATCAAATGCAATATGACACACCTCATGTTTTTGTTTGTCATCTTCTTCTGTGTCTGAATGATCTACATATTTAGGTTTTTCAATCTCTTTTTTTAACTGTTGCCTAGCTATTCCTTCTGCCAGTTCTATCAAATGTTTCGGATTTACAGGTGAAACTGTTTGAAAATCTACCGGGCATACTTTCCCTTTTCCTGTATATTGATGGCTCTTATAACTGTTTTTACTAATATTGTAAGGTTTTTGTACATGATCCTGCTTTTCTGACTTTTCTTGTAAATTTGTTTGCTCTCTTTTTGGAAACACTTCCTGTTCTTCCTTCTTTTTGCGCCAGGCTTTGTAATGATCACAATTTTGCTTAACATGTCCTATTTTTTTACAAAAGAAGCATGTTGGTGCCTTTTGCTCATTACCTGTGCTTGATCCTGGTACTACAAGCATAGAGGCAGGAGCTGGTGGTGCTGACACAGCTCTTTCTGCTGGTGGTTGGTCACACCATCTTTGCCTTCCCCTGTTTTTGACTTCACCAATTACTTCAAATGGCTCACTATTATCTTCACATGCAAAGATATGGTGTGAGTATAAAGTCCCATCATTGGCCATAGTCCGTCCCCTCATTAGTTTTTGTACCAAATCAGTGAGGGTATCAGAATTTTCTTCGTAGATACATTTAATATCCCCTGGAACCCCTTTGACTTGTTCTAAGAAGCAATGTATTAGCTGTTTTTGTATGTCTCTTTTTCCCATGTCTCTGTCTGTTTTTTATATATGATTTGAAATGCAAGTCTAAAATGATCACTTTGTTCCATTAATTTATCTGTGATAGTAATTTTAAAATTATCTAATAATTTGGCTGTGAGAGGCTGCCCTTGTGTAAATGCCATTAAAATGGCTGTCATACGTCCTACTTTAGTGTTCAACAGATAATCATCTTGCTTTAATTGTATGAAAGTTTTAAAACATTTGGGAATGAAAATCCAGAAGCATCTAAGTAATGCATCTGTCCATATATCAGATCCTGCTGTATATGCCACCCATTCTTCAAATGTAAGCATGTTATAAAATATGCCTTTTTTATCATTCCACTGTGGTAAACTCTGTAATAATCTAGACTGCGTATATAAATCTGTAGTGGTTCCCTGTCCCTGTTCTATAATTTGGACTGGTTTTGTGTTTTTTAACTCTTCTTTAAGCTGGGATATCAAAATAGTATTTTGGAGGTTAGTCTCTGTTAATTCATCTAATTCTTCTTCCTTTTCCTTCATATGCTGTTTAAGGTCTGTCATTTCTACCTGTAAGTGTTTAATGGATATATGATACCTGTTATTGGATTCCTCTGTTGACTGCAGAGCTCCTATGCACTTTTGACAGAGATCTTGAATGTCAGATTTGAACATTTTAAATTCATTTTGTTTCTCTTTTAAAAACTTATTAAAGTCTTCTGTCAATGTATCATAAACTTTGTTTCTGTCCTCATCTGTATGTGTAGCCGTGGCATCATTCCATGCTTGTACATACTTTTTAAAGGGAGTTACAAGATCTACAAGGGACTCTGTCAATAACAGATTTGATTGCTGTTGTAATTCAGAAATTAATGTACTGACAGGACATAACTGCTTTACATCTGGATATAATGAAAACTGTGTATTATTAATTAATTCTTTATCATGAACAGATCTGTCTGCACAGTCTAGTTTTTTAGCAATATCATGCAATACTTGTTTATGGCATATTACACAAAATGCAGTTTCCTTTGAATCACACAATAAACATTTACTATAATATACTTCATTTTTTTGTTGCAAATACCAATCAAATGTTACAATCCACTTACATAATGCTGGTATGTCAACTTGCCCTAACAAGGTTTTACACTTACTAATGTGTTGTGTATACCAACATTGCAATTTACTCCATATTTTATCTGGTTGTTCTGCTACATTAAGAGTAAAACTTGGCTTACATTTGCTAGAATTCTGCCTGATAGCATCCATACTAAAAAAAATGTGACGTAGAAAAAAAGTCTTACCAGTGAGCAAGAAAACAGGTGATCAGGCTGTTGTTGCAGATGGCTGGAAAATTTTCAAAGTTACTTGAGAAGCTGGGAAAGCACAACAGGCAGCGGACTGCTGTGGTAGTGGATATTCCCCTTTTCTTAGCGAAATTATGGCACTGCGACTGGAACTTCAGTCCCACTTCGGATGTAGATGTCTAAAAAACTGTACTACTGCAAGCTGCATAAACTGGAATACTTCTGTTCAGAATTGACACATACGTACAAATGTTAGTTACTGCAATTTAACTGAAGTGACCCTCTGCAGGGCTTACCATCACTCCTCCTGTGGTTGAATGCAGATTGTAGGTTCAAATGCAGGCTGGCTTGCCATTGAAAAAATTACATGGAGCTGCTTACTGCTTGGTGTGATGGATTTGAAGTATTCTTAAGACACTCAGTCTTGCTGGCTGAATTCTGCTAAAATTCAAAGTCTGGTTATATTTGCATTCACAGTCTGTTGCATACAGAAACTTGCAGAATATACACTGATGAGAGAATATACTTTGCAGCATCAACTTTAGAGAGCAGTAACAAATAACTTTTTATAATAAATCAAACGGAACCACGTTGCAGCTTAAAAGTACTGTTCCAACTTTACTTCTCATATAGTACAGATGATGTGAGAGATATAACATTTACCTTAGGACTTGTGTCCCTATCATACCTCTAACATAACTGGATTTATACAGCTCTTTATATACAGTTTTAGTCCTGTAGAAACAATACTAAGCTTCCTTGTTTAACAATGTCTTGTAAGAGACCAGCTTTTCTGACAGTGTGAATATCCTGTAACAGTGTCCTGATGTCCATGTAGAAAAACATATTTTTGAGGAAACACATTGTTCTGTATTCTATTTGGATCTGTGTATATGAACATATGTTCTTGTGCCAGTGCTGATAAGCATATCCTGTTTTTTATGAAGAAAAACATATTTTTGAGAAAACACATTGTCAGAGATCAGCTTTTCTGACAGTGTGAACATCCTGTATTTTATTTGGATCTTTGTATAAAAACATCTGTTCTTGTGCCATATCCTGTTTTTCCATGCAGAAAAACATATTTTTGAGAAAACACATTGTCACAGTGTCATAAACATATCCTGTTGTTTTAGGAAACATATTGTGTCCATCCTGTTATTTTAGGAAACATATTGTGTCCATTTTTATATGCAGAATAACATGTCATTGTTCTTTAAAAGCAGATTTTGCATTTTTGTTCTTGCATACATCCTGTTTTGAGTCTGTAAGGGAAAAGTGTCCATTCTTTAAAAGCAGATTTTGTATTTTTGCTCTTGCATACATCCTGTTTTGAGTCTGTAAGGGAAAAATGTCCATTCAGCAGATTCCTTTTCCAAGCCATGGTAATTTAGTATGGATGCTGATTACATATTACTAAACTCTATTTCTACATTTAAGCAAGCTTTATCTTATACATTATTTATGTTGCATAATTGCAGCAAAATTACTTTCAACCTTAGTATATTGTTGAGCACACTCTAACACATACTGTACTGATGTACTACTTGTGGTTACTCTAAAACCTGTACTGGGAATGAAACTGGTCATTGTTATTCAGTAACCCACCCCAGAAAACAAACATCAAAAATAATAAAATAAATGGGAATCATGTCGGGTCCCAGAGACAGCTGGAAAGAATGCTGCTGGAACAGTGGTAAACAAGATGTCACTTACCCAGATTACAAGGACTACTAATAGACAGAATCCACAAAGTTAAGTAAAAGGAAGCTGCAAGAAGAAGACAGCTGTGATACATATTATCATGCCTGTACAGTTACAAACTTAAAGGAAGAAATTATGAGATAAGCCAGAGGACTCAAAATGATAATATTTAATACTATATACGTAAAACTGATGTAGGATTATTAATATGCACTGCATAGAGAAAAGAGAACTGTTGACTTACTGAGGTGACTGAAAGCCATAGAATTCCTGTTTGAATTAACTACCTTGTCATTGAATTAACTACCTTGCCATCTTAACTGCAGTAAATAAGGGAACCAGGTTCCAGTTCCAAACAGCAAGTACAAGCCTTTGTTGCAGAGGTTGCACAGAATGGAAGCTGAGACCCAATACACAAATTCCAATATCCTGCCAGGAAGGGACTGGCAGACAGACTTGAGGATGGGTAGAAAGGGGATAGAAGTGTGCTGGCATTAGCAATGTAGCTGGAGCAGAACAACTGCAGAGCATGTTGAACTGCAGTAAAAGA
This sequence comes from Protopterus annectens, assembly GCF_019279795.1. NCBI lineage: Eukaryota > Metazoa > Chordata > Ceratodontiformes > Protopteridae > Protopterus > Protopterus annectens. The sequence continues at coordinate 346,115,330 of NC_056737.1, read as the reverse complement.
GGAAGGACACAAAAGAGAGAAGAAATATGAATGGAATGCACAAAAAAAGACACAGTGAGCAACACAAGAAGAGGTCAAAGCAAAGGACCAGCAGAATAAGCAAATATGCCAGTGAACATACCATAATCAGAGAAATAGGTATCGGAATCAGCAAATGACATACCAGTCAAGGGGAGACATTGCAGCTGAAGCCGCAGGGGATTCAGACACCCAGTGCTGGACCCAAAAGGCATTATCAGACTGGACTGGCCAAAGAAGGAAGAGGAGAAAAAAGCAAAATGGAGCAGCAGCAAAAATTGGAACAGAGGAGGAAGGCTATCAAAAGCTGGACAGACTGGTTATACAGGGACAGAAGACAGAGAAAATGAGAGACAGCCTAAGAGAGAAGTGAGTAGATATGCACACAGTAAACTCCCCAGTCTAAAGGCATTGGGTCATGGCTGCATGTCAACAGAACTGAGAAGTCAGTGCCAGGGCAGTGACATGACAAAAGGGAGACTAATAGATCTTTGAACATGGGGCACTTTCTAATGCAAGGTGTCCCAGTACCAGTTGTAAGGATATATAGTGATGAACTCTATTACAAGTTAAAATCTCCTGACCAAGATCAGGAGAGCAGGTGTGTTACATAGGAAAACAACATGCCGAGGAACCATTAGCCTTGCAGGAGATAGTAGCTGGTGTGTGTGTGTGCAGATGATTTAGCTGCTGCTGAGGAACCATTAGCTGTGCAGAGCGTACTGGTTAATGTGATGTCTGAATTTTAGTCTTCTGTCGACCATGGTGGAAGCACTTTTAGCTTGGCCTGCCTTGGATGTGGCCAGGCTGTATCTTTAAGGTGTTTGGATTCTCGTTTGACTCGCTGTAGCCAAGGGCTTCTTTTTTGGCTCTTGGTGTGTGCTGTGGTACCCAGAACATGTCCTAGCAACTGGATGAGGAGTTGATGCTATAAATACTGGTGGCTATAAAGCTTATTATAGTCAAACTTGGATCCACTGTCCTTTTTGGGAATCCATACTTCTGCGTACTGCTGTCAGTCTATGTGTGGTGACTTTTTTTTACATGACTGTTTACAATGGATGGACCCTCTATGCTGCTGGAACGGCTACAACAGTGTGCAGTCCAGTGCTGTACAAGGTGTATATTCTAAATGTAATTTATAGGGGTGATAACCTCAGATGCATCCTGTCAGCATTTTTTCTCTTATTGCCTCCATCCTCAGATGGTGCCCTTGACATTTTTGGAGTCAGAGACATCAGTTCTGCTGTTTAAGACTCTCAGATTTGGAGGGAGCATACTCGCATCCTATCACAAACTGTAAGAAAAAGTAGTCCTCTATGCACTGCTATATCCAGTTTAGCAGATCATCTGCATTCTATTAATCTGTCTGCATTTACTTATATGTTGCAGTTTGTTTTTCGGTGGTCAGATGATTGCTGTCTACTTATTAAGGAGGCCGTGCTTTGTATTACGATTAAGACAAACTTTGTTTGTAGTCTTACTGCTGGGACCTTTTGTGGTTGCTAAATTTTCAAGTATATTTTGTTTATAAAGAATATATGTTTTGTGGTATATTTTATTATCTCTTTATTTTTTCAAGATATTACCTGTCACATTTCAAACTGCTTTTCATACCGCATTGTTGTAACCATTTCCTACACCTAACACTAAAGATGTTGTCACTTCTTTTCCTCTCTTCTTTGCTGTATACACTGACATACGTCACATCTTATCACACCCCTCTGCAATTCTCCCCTTACCCTCCACTCGGAACTTACATCCCTCCCAAAATCTATCCAGGTCCTACCACACTCCTTTATGCCCACACTCACTGCACTCTACCACACTATTTTTTCTTTAAAACTAAATTACTCCCCTCATCAAAACAAATCCGAAACTTAAAATCCAAATTTCTGTATCCTCTCCCTCAACCTAACTCTTTACTCTCTATCCTGGCAACACTCCTCCTTTCAGGCGATATACACCCCAACCCTGGTCTTAATAACCAGCTCTTATCTTCCAACTCCTCCACTCCATATACTATCACTACTACTTCTTCCCCCTACACCTCTAGCAATCCCACTCTCACTAGTACCTCCCCATCCACTCTCATGTCTACACACAGAACCAAAAGACTAAAATTCTTCTCTCTTAACATCCAGAGCATCTGCAACAAAGTGCCTGAACTCCACGCACTCATACAACACTATACCCCCCACATCTTAACTCTCTCTGAAACTTGGCTAAAACCCCACATCCTCAACTCAGAGATCTGACCCCCCTGGTTTCAATATCTACAGACTGGATAGACCTAGCAAAAAGGGAGGCGGTGTCTCCATTCTCTTTTCTGACTCTCTCAATATCCTACCACTTACAATTACCACTCCCACCTTCCACCCTAAAGAGCTACTCATAGTAACCTGTCATCTCAACACCAGGATGAACAAAGGTGCGCAAAGTCACAAATAATCCAAAAAGTAGATGGAAATACTGGAGGTCTTCAGTTAAAACACAGTTTTATTTGCTCACTCCACTTACAAAATGCTGACAAGACACAAATAACGAACTGGAACAAGAATAAAGATATCCACCACAAGCAAAGGCATAAACGCTGTTCTTTCCATACGTTTTTGTCCTATTACAGACTTCATCAGATAATTTACTAAATTCTAGCTTTGCTTTATATATCATTCTAGTTAATTAATTGATTCAATTAAATATGTCAATTAGTCAAGTTTAAAACAGAAGTAGGATAAAACAGAAGTGAAAAAAGTTGAAAAATTCAACCCCATTTTAAAACAAACATTTTTCTCTCTGTTAATTCTTAATGTGATTAAGTTAGCCACATTGGTATTCACTTTAAAGCCTTTGTTTAAAGAATACTGTATAAATCTTTTTAATATTAGTATAATTAAATCATATAGACCATGTAAAACCTTTAAGGACACATTACTAGACCAATAAATCCACCATAATGAATGCCATCTAGTGGCAATTTGTTAAAATTGCATGTTATGAATAAAACTTGCATATAGAAAAAAATGTTGTTAAAACTACCTTTTTTGTAAAGATTTAACAACATTTTTTTCATGGTCTATATGATTTAATTATACTAATATTAAAAAGATTTATACAGTATTCTTTAAACAAAGGCTTTAAAGTGAATACCAATGTGGCTAACTTTATCACATTTAGAATTAACAGAGAGAAAAATGTTTGTTTTAAAATGGGGTTGAATTTTTCAACTTTTTTCACTTCTGTTTTATCCTACTTCTGTTTTAAACTTGACTAATTGACATATTTAATTGAATCAATTAATTAACTAGAATGATATATAAAGCAAAGCTAGAATTTAGTAAATTATCTGATGAAGTCTGTAATAGGACGAAAACGTATGGAAAGAACAGCGTTTATGCCTTTGCTTGTGGTGGATATCTTTATTCTTGTTCCAGTTTGTTATTTGTGTCTTGTCAGCGTTTTGTAAGTGGAGTGAGCAAATAAAACTGTGTTTTAACTGAAGACCTCCAGTATTTTCATCTACTTTCTGTCATCTCAACAACTACCAAAAAATGGCCATAGCCTCAATCTATATCCCACCAGGGAATAATATCACCATCCTTGAAGACATCGTATCTTGCCGTTTTTTTCACATCCCCTTTGAAACTATCATACTTGAGGATGTAAATATAGACTGGAACTCAATTAACTCTACTACACCATCTCATAGTCTCAACCTACATGGTTTTACTCAGCTTGTCTCCTCCCCTACCTGCCTTGGCAAAACCCACTCCAATTCTATCCTAGACTGGATTCTCGTAAATTCTCCTAATTTGTACCACCAGCCAGGTACGCTATCTGACTCCATCAGTGACCTCCTACATATCCACATTACTAGGTACTCACCCAACCTCACTAGTACTCACCTCTTAAAATAAATCTGCAACCAAAGAAAATTCAATACCACTTAATTCAATAAAATTCTCTCAAATATTAACTGGTCCTGCATATACTCTCTACCTTTAAATGATGCAGTTAGCTACATCAACCATACATTCCTAAACATACTCAACTCTCTTAAAAAACCAGTAACCGACCTCACAATGGATACAAAAAATAGAGTGAAGAAGACGCCTCAGCCGAAGTACTCGTGTAAGCTCACACGTTGCTGCCAAAAATTAAAAACGAATATTCCCAAGGTCCATAAACGTAAAATAGAGATTTATTGACACATAAAATTAATAACGTCGACCTAGGTTTCGTTCATATAACGAACTTCATCAGAACAACATATTCAAGTGAAAAACTTCTTTAAATAGCCAAACCATCATCACAAATTGATATCTATTATTCAATTAAAATACTTAACAATTGCTTAAAGGAACCTTGGAAAAAATCAGATATATAACTTAAAGCTAATTCTAAAGGCAGCTAAAAACTTTACTAAAAAAATATATATATATATATATATCTGCACTGATCCTACCCATATAATTGTATGTGAATGCATAAATACTTACATTATGTGAATATGTGATTGACAATAAATAATTCATATATATAATTGTATAAAAATGGTAATAAATACATACATTGATCCTAATAATATTATAATATAAATAAAAAAGAAAATTGATATATCATATATGACAAATATAATATAATTTAAATACACATTTCAAATTACTATAGCGCTACAGGTTGTTAATGAACTCAAAAAACACCAAAGGAACCCTATGTACATTGATAAAATCACAATAATACATATAAGCCATACAAAAATATTATTATAATTAAAAGATACTATAAATAATGAATTATTGATTTAAAAACCGCTCTATTGAAATAGGTACATCTGTACATAAATAAATATAATATAGTAATGCATACTTATATAAATATATCAACAAATAAATAATAATCAAATAAAATGTATATAAATATTGTTAATAAACAATATATATTCCAAATATGTCAACAATAATGCCCCTTAAATATATATATATGTATATTACAAAATATCAAATCAATACCCTTTAATATGTTTCATTCTTAATATAGGCTTAATACTAATAATTTCATTGAGTCCAGGGTATTGATGAGCATTTAAAATAATTTGCATCCGTAATTCTAAGACATCCAAATTATATTTTGTAACATTACCCTGAGGATCTAACAGTTGGTGAGAAACACCCATAAACTTAAAACTATGATCTTCATATTGATTTATATGCCTAGCTAATGCATTTGTTAATTTTTTATTCTTGATATCTAATAAATGCTCTCTAATTCTATCTCTCAAATGCCTGCTAGTTTTACCGACATAGAATCCTTCACATTGTTGACATATTGCAATATAAACAACATTAGTAGTATAACAATTAATATTTTGACTGATGTTGATGTTACATTTATTTACTATCACATTTGTACCTGTGGGTATCAAGTACTTGCATGTGGAACACCTACCACATTTAAAATTACCCGGAGGTTTATGTGAAAAATTATTGCCTTTAACATTCAAACTTTCAAACATATCCCTAAAGGATATGTCTTTCCTGAATACAAAAGTAACTTGTCCTTTAAAAATTTCTCCCATTGTCTTATCACCAGTTATCAAATTCCAATTTTTATCAACTACATTCTTTATACTACATGATGTATTATTATATGTCGTGATATACAATGGAATATTGTTACTTATATATTTCTTCAAATCAACCTGTTGGTCCTTGTGGTAGTTAGTCAATATCCCACTATTACTACTCAATAAAGCTTTATAAATTCCAGTATGTCTTTTACCTATCACTTCTTTTGCAATATTCATACAAAAATCACTAGGATACCCCCTATTTAAAAATAATGAAATAATATATTCTATTTCATGTTCGAAGTCCACCTCCTCACTTACAATTCTTGCTGCCCTCACCATCTGACCTTTGACCACGGCCTTTTTCTGGTGGTAAGGGTGCCAGCTATCATAATGTAAATAAGAATTTGAGAAGGTGGACTTCCTATATATTTTAGATACAAGTTTCTGTTTAATTCTGTCATAACTTAATTGTATATCTAAATAACTGATGTTATCCTGGCTAATTTCATATGTAAAATTTAAAAACCCTACACAATTATTAATATAATCTAAAAAAGTATTGAGTGCTGTTTGTTCGCCTTTCCAAATAATAATTAAGTCATCTAAAAAGCGACCATAAAACTTGACGTTATTAATAAATATATATATATTTTTTTAGTAAAGTTTTTAGCTGCCTTTAGAATTAGCTTTAAGTTATATATCTGATTTTTTCCAAGGTTCCTTTAAGCAATTGTTAAGTATTTTAATTGAATAATAGATATCAATTTGTGATGATGGTTTGGCTATTTAAAGAAGTTTTTCACTTGAATATGTTGTTCTGATGAAGTTCGTTATATGAACGAAACCTAGGTCGACGTTATTAATTTTATGTGTCAATAAATCTCTATTTTACGTTTATGGACCTTGGGAATATTCATTTTTAATTTTTGGCAGCAACGTGTGAGCATACACGAGTACTTCGGCTGAGGCGCCTTCTTCACTCTATTTCTTGGTTCCATTGTGAGGTCGGTTACTGGTTTTCATTGTCGTACTATGGAGGAAGAAGGTGATGCGGTCGAGGTGGGAGTGTTGCTTAAACAAATGAATGAACAGTTAAAATTGCATACAACGCTTATTCAACAACTTATGAACAATGCCCAGGCTAATATTGAACTACCCGATAGCTTAGGCTTGCCACTTACTCAACCGACACCAGTTTCAGTAAATTCTACATCAGGTAGTTTGATTAACAGTGGCAACAGGCAGTATGCTAAGAGCGTGCCACAAAAAGAACAAATTAAATCAGTTTGTGTCGATTCGTGGAAAACTAATCATTATTCCTTTACTTCTAAGCAAGCCCCAGTGAGTAGAAGTAACAATGTTATTGAAGGGAACATGAAGGAATGGTTACGTTCCTTTGAAGTAAAACTATTTAAACTCAAAAGAACTCAAATGGAGAATGGGTATCTCCGTAAAAACATAGAATTGGGGTTAGTGCCTAAAGGGTTAAGGTTGTGGAGATACCCGAATGGCAGCGAACATGATCCTGATATGCTCACAGAATTGCATGGACTCTTTAATAAAACAGGCATAGCCCTCATGGAAATAATGATAACTTTCAATGATAAGAAGATTGATGTGCTGATGGCAGAATTGGATATTTTAAATAATTATATCAGTCAGGATTTGCTTTTTGATAATTATTATACTAACTATGTTAACATCATTTCAGAAGTTGAACACAGTTGCAATGTGATTTATGATAAAAAACAAAACAAGATAAATCGGGATAAAAAAGTATATTCTTCTGGTTTAGTTTATCCAAAATCCAAACCAATATCACGTGGAGGTAGATCAGAAGGAGTTAATACCCGCATGGATGAGCTGGATGACATCACTTCCCCCCTTCCCTCGGAAGCAGACGGATATCGGCAATATGGCAGTCCAGGAGAACGAGAAGGACTCAGAAGATCCAAACGGCTTAAGGGTCAATATCATTACGAAGAGAATGAAGAATATGTATTCACAGGGGCTAAACCGAAAAGGGATTATGAAAATAATAGAAGAGTCAATTTTCAACAACCGCAAAAACGTCCACCACTTGGAGGCATTTGGTAAGAAGCAGTTTTCAAACTTACCATTTAACAATGAGACTGTGTTTGTGAATGACAATCAAACGGCTCTTAATTTGCAGAAGGATGATTTATCCTTTATGGCATCGAACACTATTAAGCAGGCATCTTTACAAGTTACTGAAATTAATGGAACTTCTTTTAGTCATTTACCGGTAGTCCTGGAAGGTGGTATGAATAGTGAAAACAGCATGACAAGCTTCAGTTACTGTTGTAATAGTATTACGCAAAGTAATTATTTGTGTGGAACAAAATCTTGCATTGATACAGGCCAATGTATGAATAATGTTTCTATCACCACGCAGGACATTGGTTCCGACAATTGTGAGATTTTTGGTAGTGAGGTTGTCAACACGGACATTGCTTACTCAAAGACTGTTTTGCCTCTCAATTTATCTGAACAACAGCGAACAAATGGTGATAAGGTTAATAATCATGCTATTGAAAATGTCATGGATCATGTATCTGTAGGTCAGAGTGCGGAGAACGATGATGTATTAAGCAATTTATCCATATATTCATATGAAGGAATTTTTGATAACACAGATAATTATAGATTTAATGAAAGTAATAGTATAGGTGAAATGCATAATATTGTAGAAAGTGTATGTGTGGGAAATGTGGTTTTGGAAGTGATTAATCAACAATCACAGGAAAGTGATGGCAGGTTGTTTTTTAAACCCAAAATAATTATGAATTCCAAAGGAGATTTTAAGCTATACAATTATACTAATCAAGTTTTTAATAATGAATGTGTCAATATTTTTTCAAAGGGCTTTAGTTTTGTACCTTGCAGGATGGGTAATTTGGTCAATACAATATTGGATTTGAAATTATTTACTCGGAAATTGAACTTAAAAGTATTGTATCAGAGTAGCAACTGGGATAATGGACAGTTAGGTGTAAGTAAATTATCAAAACCCAGTTTCTACAATCCACCCATGCATGAAAAAGTGGCCTTGTTTGAGAAAGTAACAGAAAATTACTTTAGGGATGTTTTTGCCCAATATACCAGCAATAAAAACAAAAATAAAAAATGTTATAGAAGTTATAATTTAACTGCAAAAGAAGAAGATATTTTAAATCAGATAATAACTACCCCAGGTATTAGAATTATGAAACCCGATAAGGGTAGTGGAATAGTTATTGTTAATTATGAAGATTATGTGTCTTATATTAATGCCCTGCTAGAAGGGGACACATATGAGCAGGTCAGTAGGAATGAGATATTTATTGCATATAATAGAATTGACAATGCATTATTTGACATGCTATTCCAAGGGGAGATTGATGAAGAAGAATGGCAGTTTTTGAAAAATGAATATCCTGTCATTAGTGGTATTTTTGGTATCCCCAAAATACATAAAGGTCTTGACAATTTACAATTCAGACCTATAGTGGATGGCAAACGAAGTAAGACACATTTCATAAGTCAATTTTTAGATTTTCATTTAAAACCAGGTATTGAGTATTTTACTCATATTCTTAAAGATTCTTGGGACCTTTTGAATAAAATTAAGATTATAGAATTTCAGGATGGGGATTTTTTTGTTACATTGGATGTATGTAACTTGTTTACTGTTATACCCCATGATAAAGGGTTAGAATGGTTAGAGGAGCAATTGTATTATACTAACTTATACGATCAGAATAAAGTTAACGTTATGGTTAAACTTATGGAAATAATTCTCAAAAATAATTTTATATTTTTTGAAGGAGCACATTATAAACAAAGTAGTGGAGTAGCTATGGGTGCAGCGTGTGCACCCAATTTTGCTAATTTTGTTTTGACTTATTGGGAATTGAATTATATTACTCAGATTTATTTATTAATAACGTTAAGTTTTATGGTCGCTTTTTAGATGACTTAATTATTATTTGGAAAGGCGAACAAACAGCACTCAATACTTTTTTAGATTATATTAATAATTGTGTAGGGTTTTTAAATTTTACATATGAAATTAGCCAGGATAACATCAGTTATTTAGATATACAATTAAGTTATGACAGAATCAAACAGAAACTTGTATCTAAAATATATAGGAAGTCCACCTTCTCAAATTCTTATTTACATTATGATAGCTGGCACCCTTACCACCAGAAAAAGGCCGTGGTCAAAGGCCAGATGGTGAGGGCAGCAAGAATTGTAAGTGAGGAGGTGGACTTCGAACATGAAATAGAATATATTATTTCATTATTTTTAAATAGGGGGTATCCTAGTGATTTTTGTATGAATATTGCAAAAGAAGTGATAGGTAAAAGACATACTGGAATTTATAAAGCTTTATTGAGTAGTAATAGTGGGATATTGACTAACTACCACAAGGACCAACAGGTTGATTTGAAGAAATATATAAGTAACAATATTCCATTGTATATCACGACATATAATAATACATCATGTAGTATAAAGAATGTAGTTGATAAAAATTGGAATTTGATAACTGGTGATAAGACAATGGGAGAAATTTTTAAAGGACAAGTTACTTTTGTATTCAGGAAAGACATATCCTTTAGGGATATGTTTGAAAGTTTGAATGTTAAAGGCAATAATTTTTCACATAAACCTCTGGGTAATTTTAAATGTGGTAGGTGTTCCACATGCAAGTATTTGATACCCACAGGTACAAATGTGATAGTAAATAAATGTAACATCAACATCAGTCAAAATATTAATTGTTATACTACTAATGTTGTTTATATTGCAATATGTCAACAATGTGAAGGATTCTATGTCGGTAAAACTAGCAGGCATTTGAGAGATAGAATTAGAGAGCATTTATTAGATATCAAGAATAAAAAATTAACAAATGCATTAGCTAGGCATATAAATCAATATGAAGATCATAGTTTTAAGTTTATGGGTGTTTCTCACCAACTGTTAGATCCTCAGGGTAAGGTTACAAAATATAATTTGGATGTCTTAGAATTACGGATGCAAATTATTTTAAAATGCTCATCAATACCCTGGACTCAATGAAATTATTAGTATTAAGCCTATATTAAGAATGAAACATATTAAAGGGTATTGATTTGATATTTTGTAATATACATATATATATATATTTAAGGGGCATTATTGTTGACATATTTGGAATATATATTGTTTATTAACAATATTTATATAAATTTTATTTGATTATTATTTATTTATTGATATATTTATATAAGTATGCATTACTATATTATATTTATTTATGTACAGATGTACCTATTTCTATAGAGCGGTTTTTAAATCAATAATTCATTATTTATAGTATCTTTTAATTATAATAATATTTTTGTATGGCTTATATGTATTATTGTGATTTTATCAATGTACATAGGGTTCCTTTGGTTTTTTTGGGTTCATTAACAACCTGTAGCGCTATAGTAATTTGAAATGTGTATTTAAATTATATTATATTTGTCATATATGATATATCAATTTTCTTTTTTATTTATATTATAATATTATTAGGATCAATGTATGTATTTATTACCATTTTTATACAATTATATATATGAATTATTTATTGTCAATCACATATTCACATAATGTAAGTATTTATGCATTCACATACAATTATATGGGTAGGATCAGTGCAGATATATATATATATATTTTTTTAGTAAAGTTTTTAGCTGCCTTTAGAATTAGCTTTAAGTTATATATCTGATTTTTTCCAAGGTTCCTTTAAGCAATTGTTAAGTATTTTAATTGAATAATATATATCAATTTGTGATGATGGTTTGGCTATTTAAAGAAGTTTTTCACTTGAATATGTTGTTCTGATGAAGTTCGTTATATGAACGAAACCTAGGTCGACGTTATTAATTTTATGTGTCAATAAATCTCTATTTTACGTTTATGGACCTTGGGAATATTCGTTTTTAATTTTTGGCAGCAACGTGTGAGCTTACACGAGTACTTCGGCTGAGGCGTCTTCTTCACTCTATTTTTTGTATCCATACTCAACTCTCTTGCCCCCATCATGAAAATTAAAGTCAAAGCTAAACATGCCCCCTGGCTATCCAAAGAAACCTTCCACCTTATGCATAAAAGAGATGTCACTTGGAAACAATATCAGAAAAGCAAATATCCTGCCCTCCTACAATCTTATAGGGAACTTAGAAACCTTATAAAAAAAGAGTCATCCAGGACAAAAGAATGTTTTACCTGTCTGACCAGTTTCTGCAAACTACTAACCCGCAAAGTTCTGGTCAACCATAAAAACTCTTCTTAACCCTGGCTGACCCACAACCCCCAACCCTTTTCCTAACCAATCTCCCTCAGATACCGCCATCCATTTAAATCACTACTTCATTGATACCATTTCTAAACTAGTACCTAACACCTCTAATAACCCCAACCCCACCTCTAATTCCACTTCCAGTTCTGTCACTTCAGTTACCAGACCCACACCTTTTTCACGTTCCCAGTCTGACTCCATTAACCTCTCAGACCCCTTCATGCTCAAACCTGTCTCTGTTAGTTATATTAAAACTCTCCTCAGTAAACTCAAACCTTGTTCTCCAACCCCTGATAACCTACCTCCCCAATTCCTTAAACTTGCTGCTAACTCTATTGCCCTTCCTATCACCATTCTAATCAACTGCTCAATCCAAGAATCCACTGTCCCCTCTATTTGGAAGGAATACTTCACTATCCCACTACATAAAGGAGGTAACTCCACAGAACCATTTAACTTCCATCCTATTGCTATTCTTTTTCCCCTCTCCAAAATTCTTGAAAAGTGTATCCATTCTCAACTGCTTTCCCACCTTACTCAAAATAATCTTTTAACCAGCACCCAGCATGGTTTCAGGCCCAAACACAGTACTAACACTGCACTCTTACCCTTCTCTCATACTGTAGCTGAGGCCAGAGACAATAATAAACTTGTGTCCTGCCTCTTCTTAGATCTTTCAAAGGCTTTTGATACTGTCTCTCACAACCTTCTACTTCATAAACTTTCTCAGCTGAACATTTCCATTCCCTCTCTAAATTGGTTTTCAAGTTACCTGTCCAGTCGCCTTCAAGCAGTTAAATGGCAAAATTCCTTCTCACCCTTTCTGCCAGTTCAGAACGGTGTTCCTCAAGGTTCAATTCTTGGTCCCCTCCTTTTCAGCCTCTTCACCAATGACCTACACACTTCCAGCATCCTCTCCTCTATCATACAGTATGCAGATGATTCAACTCTGATCTCCATTTCTGACTCTATCAATAACCTCCACCATATCACCCAATCTTCATTTCACTCTATTGAGAAGTGGCTCTCCAATAAACAACTTATTCTGAACCCCTCTAAAACTAAGCTCTTACTATTCCTACCTAAAACTCTAGCCCACCACAAATCCACCTATCTCATTTTCTCTCTAAATGGCACCATCATAACACCAGATTTACATACTAAACTCCTAGGTGTCATCATAGATGACCAGCTCAAACTAGACCTCCACATACTTCATACTACAAAGAAAACACACCAAAAACTGGGCATGCTGTACAGCAACAGCAAATTCCTGACCCCCAACTCAAAACTACTGCTAGCCCAATCCTATCTCCTCCCCGTCCTCCTGTATGGCTCCCCTCTATTTTTCAATCTACAAAATAACCTGCTGGCAAAACTAGACCAAACCTATAACAAAATTGCTAGATTTGTCACCATCAGCCCCTATAAATCCCATCACTGCTCCGCTCTCGTAAAATTACATTGGCTCGAATTCCCACACCTTCTGACCAAATGTTAGCTTATCCAAGCTTTCAGAATTCTTAAACTCTGACTGTCCATCTCTATCCAACCTGATCTCCTGGTACACTCCTCCCCGATCCCTGCGCAGCTCTGATAAACTCTTACTACAAGTCTATAAACCCAACAAGAACATAGGTAAAATACTCTATAAACACTCCATATCCCTTACCTGGAACAATCTTCCACTCCATATTAGAAGTCATACCTCCCTTCCTAACTTCAAACATGACCTGATAGTGTACCTCCATAACAACCCTTTATGTACCTGTTATCATCCTACTTAACCCCTCCCTCTCCACATACCCACTTCACCACTAAGTCTGATCTATAAGACCTTTTTCCTCTTTCTATAACTTACTTTATCCAACTGCTCTTCTTTCTGTACCCTCCCTCTAGTTCACTACATCCCTCCTCTACTACTATCTTCTTTTGCACCATTCCCTCTTCTGACCTACGGTCCCTTGTGCAGTCACCCCTCTCTACGTTTTACTCTCACTCTATTTTCCCTCAGTTCTGAAGCCCCTGCACTTACACATTTCGTCTTCTAGCGACTAATCTAATTATACCTTGTTTCTTTTCATTATATTACCTACAACCTTAACTTCGTTCTTGCTTACCTGCTGGATTTATTATTGTTGTTTTTGTTTCTCCTGTTACAACCTATTACTACACTTTTTGTATATATAGCTATGTACTATTCCATTGAGTACATTATGTTCTTTTTATCCATTGTATCCATAAAATTGTTTTGCTCTTTAATATTGTTAATTTGTCTCTATTTGTATGTATTTGTATGTCTGTTTGGGGCTTTTCCCCTCGGGTCTCCACTGAAAAAGGGTAAATTCTTACCCAGCTGGACCACCCCGGTTAACAAATGCGAAATAAATAAATAAATAAATAGCCAGAATGCTTCTACGCTTTCTTTATTATGATATACCATCATTTAAAATATTAACATTTTCATGTAAATATAAGCCCCCTCCCCATTCAAGCAGTGGGCGTGAATGAAAAATGGGAAATCTTAGGAAGGGGATGCTGAAAAAGAAATATTTATGGAAACATAGGTATTTGGTCAACTACAATATATCAGAGCAGAGTGAAATGGAATTCATGATGTTATCACAAAAATAAATCAACTGTAAAAGAAACAAGTAGCAACTATAGGAAATGGGTGAGATAAACAGGACCAAGTAATAGATTGGATACAATCAATAGGAAGTGAAGGCATTAAGAACAGGGTAAAATGCAGTTGAGGAAAAGGAACAAGGTGACTGACCCAAAACTGGAGGCATTTTCTTGAGGCGAGATGACTGAGCATAAGAGAAGGCCAAAGGATGAAAGGCCCTGATCAGTAGGACATACCAGAATGAGCCAGCCACTAAAAGGCAGTGATAGGGATATGGTGGTGGGGATATGGTGGTGGTGGTCAATGGACAAAATCAAACAGATCAGAAGGGACTGACTGTGAAGCTGGTAGTCCAGCCATTGATACACAAATTATGGATTTGCCTTCACATGAAAATGATGCTATGATAATGACAACAGAAACAGCCAATACATTACCTAAACACTACAACTGCAAATCAGATGTCAGATGATACTGTAATTAGAGGATAGGATGGTATCTAACATTGTAGCAGGTAATCAAATATTTGATGATAATGTAGCAAGCAACACTAATACCATGAGCTACTTCAACTGCAATGATTCTAAATCAAAAAAATAAAAGATTTCTGGAGCAACAATGTCTCCTTAGACTGTAGTTGGCTGATTAAAATAAATGAAATGTAGGTGTTTATTGCTAGGTGGAACATCATTCATAAGTAGTATAGTTAAATCAACGCTTCAGCATTCCTTTTTCCACTTTAGAGCAGGAAGGTTGTAGAATGCATCATCCTTCCACGTGAGGAACTCAGACTATCTTTTGGTATTTAATAATGAGTTAGAGAACTAGATTAATGATCTATGGCTAAATAAATGCAAATTCTTGAAAAGCCAAATTTAAGCTCTGATTGGATTCCCAGATACATGCCTACAATAAAACATTGGACTGAACATCAACTGATAATAGTAAACTGCAATGTGAGGTAGGCTTTGGACTGGAATTAGAAAGAAATAATGTACATAGAAAATGAGTAGGATACAGGGGAATGTGGTACTGTTCTAGAAGTCAAAATTAAGAGTAATGGGAGGGGGGATAACAAGCCTAATGCACCACAGAGGAGAAACAGCCAATAAAGCAAGATGGGCCAAGCGGAGAATGTCCACTCATTTCAGAAAAGGAATGCAAGTCCTGACTGAAACAGTGCCAAAATGTGAGGAGAGGAAACAGATCATTTGGCAAGGGAGAATAATTAGAAATAAATGGACAATAGGGAATCTGTATGCTTCAATCAAGGATATATGGCTCTAGTGCAGAAGGTCTTTTAAAGAATGGAACTGGGAAATCATTGTAGAAGACTTTGGCATCACACTAGATTCCAAGATAGGCTACTTGGCAAAAGAGAGTACAGCAAAAAAATGTAGAAAAGAACGTGAAAGAAGGGCTGTGAATGGATATATGGAAGGAAATGCATTCTGAAAAGAGGAGGTACACTTTTTCCAGACACTTCTTAACTAAGTCAGTCAGCTGGAGAGGATTTTAGGGAAGGTGAAATCCTAAAAGGGGTGGAGGAGGTAGAAATACAAGAGATTTACATGTTGGGCTATCTGAGAATAGCAGCAATAATAAGGACACAAAAGGAAAAAGAGAAGAGAATTAGAGATGGGCAAGGTATAATTTTAATGATTAGGAAAGGAAATAGAAATGATAAAAACTGATAGAGGAGAACACTACTGACAAGCTAGAAATGGAGAAGCACTAGTGGGACAAAATCAAAGCAGCAGTTGGACATCATGAGAGATGAATGGAAAAGTTGGCAAAAATGAGGAGGTAGATTACAAAGAAAGTTATGGAAAATGGTATAAACAGAGAAGTACAAAGGAAGCACTAATAAAAACTGAAATGGAACTTACAATAGAGCAATGGTGATGGATGCACTATTGATGGATAATTGGTGAAGAACAAGAGAAACATGTGGCAAGGAAATATAAAAAAATAAAAAGGAAAACAGAGGTCAAATATATCAAGGGAAAAGTGAGATAGAGATCATAGAGGAGCACAGCAGGGTTATGGAAGCCTTTAGGGAAAACTACCAACAAGTATACTGGGAAGAGGGGAAGAGAAACAAATTCCAATGGGAAGTCAAAGATAGACGAGAGGGGCAACAGTTGCATGGAGTTAAGCTAAAGGCAAAAATCCTGAAGGAGGACATCAGTGATCCAGTGATGACAATGATAGAGAGAAAGGCAGGGAGCTACCCACTGGAGTTCTATAAGTGGGATAAAGAGCAGCAATAGACAATTATGAAGGAGAACAAATCAGTGACACAAAGGCAAAATTGAAAGAGGAAGGTCTGAGGGGGCAGATGGTAGTGATCATGAGGATGGGGGAGGCAAGATGAAAGAAGAGGATTACAGACCTCATTGCTATGACAAATACTAGCAAAGGGAATGGATGAGATTCTACCAAGACTAATACAAGAGGGTCAGAATGGTTTGTCAGAGGAAACAAGGCAGAAATGAATTGGTCAGCCCTAATAGAGCTTGTAGACAAAGAGGAGCAAAAGGGAAACAGAGCTGGGGAGAGCAGAGAGAGAGAGAGAGAGAGAGGGAAAGAAATTCAGGGGACACTTATAGGGAGGGCATAAAACATACATACAACTGGATAGAATCAGCATGACACGAGTGTTGATTTACCAAAGAATATTTTTATTCTAACTATCCTATTCCAAGTAAGTATACAAAATGTTTCTTAATATTGTTAGTCATTGCTTTTGTTTGCTTGTTTATTTTTCTATCTGAAATGTTTTGTAATATTGTTCGTTGCTGATTTTGTTATGCTTCACTGCATTTTGCCTATATAATCTTTGTTTCTCACTTAGTGTATACCCTGGGGTGAGCCTGGAAATGGTCAGGTGAGATCAGCATTCTGTCCTAGTCAACATGTGTAGAAAAATAAAATAAATACAAATACACTTCCTGGTAATAGTGTAATAGTGCATTTACAAATAACCCTGTGAGTGGACCCATTGGAGACCAAAGGACTAACATTACAAAAAAGAAAAGGAAGCAGAGTCTCACAATCAAGGTAAGATGGTGTAGAAAACAGGGTGCTGGGCATTCCCATACATAACCACACATATGCACAGAGGTGTTAGCATAAAACCTATTTAGGTGGATAGAGAGGAAAGGGGGTACCAAAAGTCAAGATGAGAGAGGACAAATAGGGTGGTGGGGTAATATAAAATAATTAGTGGGAGGCACTAAATCAGGGCTATCAATCTGAAATGACTACTGGTGCTGTATGAGGATTAACAGGGGCTGCAGTCTCCAAGACAAAAAGAAATGCAGGCAATGTAGCTAGAAAATTACAATAGTTGCTTTCATAGGTTCATAGGTTCATAGGTTGGTACTAGGCTATCAGCCCTAGGGCCTATACAAGCCTAGCCATAACAATTCCCTGGCTATTTCTTCCCACATTATTTACTTTCCTGGACCCCTGTCTAGCAGGGCGACTGACGTGATCCCTGGGGTGAATTTCCTTTCTCCCATCCAATCGTCAAGGTTCCTCTTGAAGAGGTCCAAAGAGGCACTCTGCTTGACATGTATGGGCAATCTATTCCAGAGTCTGGGGAGTCTCTGGGTCAGGAACCTATCCCTCCAGCATGTTTTGTTTATTGTGATGACAAGGTTTAGATCCCTGGAGCATGTAGCTCTGAGGGATTGGGATTTCTTTAAGTGTAGCATGTCCAACAGCTCTGGGTTTGACATGGCCTTGTATGTTAAGCAGAGATCGCCTCTGAGTAGACGATATGCGACAGAGTATAGCTGGAGTTTTTTAAGGCGGTCAGCGTAGGGCATCTGCTTTAGGCCTGTGATTCCTTTTAGTGAGGTATTTCTGAGGCCTTTCCAGTTGTTGCAGATGTCTTGAGAGGTACATACCAAATGGGGCGTTGTATTCTATAATGGGTCTAATGAGGGATGAGTACAGTGGGACAATGACCTCCTTTTTTCTGGATGAAAAGCCCTTTGTGATGAGGTGTGCCACATAGAAGGATTTCCTGACTGTTGTGGCGATGTCATCGATAATTATGCTGGTTTGAGTGATGCTTTAAGTCTGAGGGATATGAATTACAGACCACTGCACTAAAGAGATGGGGCAACATGATGTCGAACAAGGGATAAAAGAGAGTGAGATGGGAGAAAGGAGGGTGGGGTGTGTTCCTAGAGAGGAAACACGCAGAAAATGAAGGAAAATGGAATAAGAGGAGACCAGGAGTTAACAAAGAAAGGAGAAGGAGGACAGATATATCCAAGCCCTGACAAGAACTAATATAGGAACTTTAACACCAAATGCATAGTTTTGGACTAACACAAACTGAGATAAAAATGGCTGGAGAAAATAAATGAAGAAAAACAAAAAAGGGGAGTAGAAAGAGGGAAAGGAAAAGAGAGTCACATGCAAAATGTAAAAGCAGAGAAGTTAGTATAGAATGATTTATGAAGACCCAAGGAGGAAGATGGAGGAATCCGCAAAGAGAGGAAAGCAGGGTGGCAGGTGGGGGAAGCTGAATGGTAAAAGGCCCTAAAAATATGCATGGAATGCATGAAATGGACGATCGTATAATAAGAGTGCTGCACAAATGATGTCTCACACCAAAAAGATTAAATAAGGAGGGAAGTAAAACAGACTCAAGGTGCAGGGGGTATGATAGAAAAGGAAGGCATGGAACATGATCTGGAAGTGTAGCTGGCCACAGAATATTTAACCAGAGATACAATTTATAAAACAATTTCAGTGTATTTATCATTTATAGGCTTAATGAGAAATATTTAATATAATGGGTTACCAATGCAGCCGCTTCTTAATAATAAAGCTATTCACTAGGTACTCAATAAAGGTGCTCCAGATGTGTGGCATTCATCTAAATTCTAAAGTACATGTCTAAAGTCTGAAACCTTTTCTTTGCAGTGCTGTCAGCAATGAGAAATATTACAATTGAAATGATTTTGTTGAACTCAAGAACCTTTTATAATTAACTAAATAGAGTGTACAGCTAATTTTAGCAAAATGCCTAAAATCTAGTTTTCTTAATTTCATCACAGTCAACCAAATACTCAGCAACTAATTGGTCATGTCAGTATTAAGAACATGTAGATTTGTATAGGTGGCCTTCAAAAGAGACAGTATGGCAAAATACTTCACTGAATTATGTTTGGGATCAGGTTTGAAAATGGATTTATGGTTGTTTAATTTGCTACAGTCACACACCATTACTTGAATGAGTTTAGCCATAGAAACGCAAATGGGCAGAATAAGCTTTTTTGGGTTATATTACATTGTTCCTGGAGGATAAGCTCCAACCAACTGAATCACCACCAGACTGTTATATCTTAATACTAAAGGGAAATTGAGGAGATCTGAGGCCAGAGTGACATTAGTGTTTTTATAGATGGACTGGAGCACTACTAATTCTCTTTCGAAACTACAACCAGTTGTCTATATCCTGGCATTATTAGAAAGATTTGCAGATATGTAAGGAATCTAATAAGTATTTAAATTATGTGTAGCCCTCTAATGTTGGGTATTTGGGTTAGTACCATGTCCATATGCCCATTTGAAAATATACTTCTGGCCCATGAGGGCACACACATTAGGATACAGTGCTGGAATGGCTGACAGTCGTGGAAAAATCCATTAACTGTTTATCTGTGTTTGTTAAAATTAGAGACCATTACTCATCCACTCACTTAGGTTGATGCAACTTATCTAAGATAATTTTATTATTATTCTTTTATATATTTCTAAATAAAGGAGTTTAGCATGTTATTGATTTCCTTTAATTGAGTAATAGTGGTATTATAAAAAGCATGTTTTACATATACAGAACAGCCTTAGAAATTTATTCTTTTTAAATACTGACACTCAAACAAGGGTATTAAAATTGCATTTGTACTACCTTTTCTGGTCAGGATTAATTGTCTCTAAAGCTTTGAACAAAGTGAGGTTTAAAGAGCATTTAAGGTGTAGAGGGAATTTAATCCCAATCTATTTCAGCAGCCAATAGCTTACAGACATTTCTTACTTACTAAGAGGATTACAACTTAAAGAACAGAAGAGATGAAAAAGGTACATGTATTAAGATTAAATTTATAACTTGTAATCTTATTAAAGGACTCTTTCTCCTTTAATAATGCAAGGGCAGGTGATGACAAAAGAAATTTTTTAAACAGTATATCATCAGTACGTAATGGTAATTGATACTATATAGCTCTGCATATTAATCTCATATTTATTGTTGTGAATATTTGTAAGGAGAGGCTTCAGACAAATATTACATAGGTATGTGGACAGAGAGCAGCCCTCAGTTTATTTATTTATTATTTGTTTACTGGGACATTCCAATATGGAATGAAGCCAATTTTCAGCAGAGGCCTGGAGAGAAATGCTCCAGACATGTCTTTGTAACTTGGGAGGAAACCCACACGAATGTAGGGAGGGCATACAGACTCTGCGCAGAAGGCACCACAGCCAAGAATTGAACCAGAGAACCTCTTGTTGTGAGGTGACAATGTAACCGCTGCACCACTGCATTGTACTAATTACTACATGAATATTAATGGATACTTAAAAGTTATGTACTTACCATAATGTTAGATCCATATTGTTTGATTTTCATCCAGTTTAAATTTATTGACTGTCAGATCCATTCTCAACTCTAACTTTGAAGCTTTAACAGATCCAGACTCACCCCTCCCCACCCATAATTTTCTGAGCTCTACTTCAGATGCTTAGATAAAGTTTGCCCTTCCTCTTCTGTAATATATGAGAATATACCACCTGAGAAGGCCCATCTCAAGAATGAATGCCTTAATTTAGATTGCCCCAAATTGTTGAAGAATACTTGGTACAGTTCCATATGACTGTGCACTGACAGGGGAATAGAATCCACTCAAACATCCTGAAGCCATAGGTGGCAATTTGGAAGGGGGTGGTTGGGAGGAGTTTGAACTGGATGAAAATCAGACAATATGGATCTAACATTATGGTAGGTGCATAACTTTTGTAACCAGTGTAGTCTATTTTCATCTGTTTCAAACATATGGGACAGAATCCCAAGCTGTCAAACTGGGTGGTATCAAGGAAGGACATTCTTGTGTAAGGTAGAACCAAAGGAGGAACATGATCTGGACTGAATGTCCAGCATACAGTGAGGTACAAAGTTGTGTACCATTGGCCAGGTGGCTGCAGCATAGATGTCATTAATTGATAATCCTCAGCTAAACACTGCAGAAGTAGAAACTCATCTGGTTGAGTGGACACTTGGTTTACCCAATAAGGTTAAGTTTTATGTATTATATACAAATGCAATCTGAGAACAATCTGGATAAAGTAACCTTAGCAATTTGAGAACCATATGGACAAAGTAACCTCAGTAACTGCCTTCCCCAACTTTGGTTTAGAAAAAGCAATGAACAATTTTATCATCCTTTCTAAATTCTTTTATCCTATAGAATCTGAGTTGCCTATGAACATCTAACATTTGCAGTAAGTACTCTCCTTTGTTTGAATACCTTGGAAAAAAACAGGCAACTATATTAATTGATTTAAATTAAGTTCAGATGCCAACATAGGAATAAAGGACATGTTAGTTCTAAGGGAAACTCTATCTTTGTGGAACACTAGATAAGGATGCTGAGAAGAGAGGGTGCATAGCTCAGAGATTCATCTGGCTAATGTGACTGCCACTAAGAAAACTGTTTTCCAAGTACAGAATTTTAGATCTATAGTGGTAGCAGGTTCAAATGGAGCTTGAGTTACAGCTCATAGCATAATGGTGATGTTCCACAGAGTGCTGGGTCTCTAATGGCAAGTCTCAGTAGAAAAGTATCCTTGAAAATTTTATAGAAGTTATCGGAATGTCTTTACATCTGACATGGAAATTGGAATTTGCAGCTAACTGTACTTGAGTGTAGCAAAGCTTGAACCTTTATCAATGACATCAGATAAAAATTGTAGTATGGAAGGAACAGGAATAGATCCAGGTTTTTGGTGTAGGCCCAAATCAAGAATCTCCTCCATTAACTATAATAATCATCCCTAGTTGATGGTTTCTGTGAAGCAGAAATAATATTGACTACTGTGGGAAAAAGCCTGGCAACTCTGGCTATGGCTGAAACTGGAGGACTTCTAGTCTAGATGAGGCAGTCCAGAAGGGTGAGTAAGTAGATCCAAATAATGTCCAATATCCATGCAGGATGTACAAGTAGAGGCCATAGGTAGGGTAACCATGTCTGTTGGATCTAAAAGGGGACAGTAAAGATCATCCTGGCCTTACACACTCTAGGTTTTAGAATGAATTTGTTCATTAAGGGCAAGGACCAATTGTTGACCAAAGCATCCCATGGTGACCGTCCTGTGGAGGGATCAGGGCAAAATACCAGCTGCATTAATTGCTGTTGTTGAGATAGGAGGCAAATAGATCACAGCAAGGTTGGCCTCAGTAACTGAAAATTACTTGTTTCACTGTTAGATTGAGGGACTACTTATGAGGCATCAACACTGTCCAGCTCAATTTGTCAGCGAGTACACTTGAGGACCCCGGGATGTTCATTGCTATCAGAAAATGTTGTGAAGACATTGACAATTGCCAGACCCTCAAGGCATATCAACATAGAGAATAAGAATTGGTTCAGCCTTGTTTGTTGATGCACCATACCACAGTCATGTTGTCCTTTTGTATGGAGATCATACCATTGGGGAGGAGGTCCTGAGATGCCTGCAAAACTAGGAGGATCCCTCTCAATTCCAGGACATTGATGTGAAGTTTGACCACTACTGATGACCATGCACCTTGGACTATTCTCCCATTGAAATACCCCCCCCCACCCTAGAAGGGATGCATCCGTATTCACTGTTGCAATTGTTAAGTCCATCTGGAAAGGACGGTCCTTGGTCACAGATGGGGGATGTTATCCATCAAGCAGTATGTTGTTTGAAAATTTGTAATTGTTTTTGAATGTAGAGGGTGAATGGATTGAGACCACTGCACTTCAAATATACACTGCAGCACCCTCATGTAATATCTGGATAAGGGAATTATTAGCTTTGTGATCAGACCTATGAGACATAGAACTAATCTTGCTGGTGATGATGGGTGATGCAGTATGTGAAAATCTGTAAGACATAGTGATAGAACTTTAGACTGGGGAAAGCTGACTATTTGTAGTTTGGTGTTTAGGTGGCATCCTATGAATTCTTTACCCTGTGATGGAGTCAGCTGATCTTCTGAAAGGTTTACAGATATTCCTATGTTCAGAAGTAACTGGAGTACTTGTTCCTAATGTGTAAGTAGGAGATACACAATGGAGGCAGAGAGGAGCCAGTCATTGAGGTACAGGAAAACTTGGATCCCTAGTAGATGCAGGTGCACAGATACTACTGCCATGATCTTAGTAAACACCATGGGGGCTGTGGTGAGACCAAAACAATACTCTAAATTGGTAGTAATTGACTCCCACTCAGAAACAGAGAAATCTCCTGGATTACTTCACTATTTTGATGTGATAATAGGCGTCATCGAGATCTGTAAAGCTGAATCTCAGTCTTCAGGAACTTCCATATCATCCTAATGACATCAAGTTCATGAGGCTTTTTGATGATCAAATGGACGGTGCCACTGAAAGTGGCTAAGAATATCTCCATTCTTGCAAGGTCAGTGACTGATATGTATAACTCACTGGTCCTGATGAGTAACTGGTATATTGACAAGGAAATTGGGCCAAAGGGATTGTCAGATCTAATCTCCTAGGAACCTTGGGGTTGGGATCAACCAAGTTTGTTGGTTCAGGTGAAAGTTTTTGGGAAGCTTTAGATGGAGACTTGTTCCTTTCCCTCTCTCTCTTTCTCTCTCTCTTGTTTTTGTCTTCCTTTTCTTTTTTGCTGTATTGTCCCTTCTATTTGGATTTTTCTCTTTTAGAATGTAAAGAAGGTGAAGGAGTAACCCCTGTCTGTGCTGGAAGGAGTCTCTTTAAAACAAGTTTGTCCCTTCTGGTTTGAAGGGCCCTTGCAATAAAAGCTGCCCAAGACTGACATTCTACATCAGACTGCATGGCACCAAGGCAATAAATACATTTAGAGTGAGGGTCCTGGGGGAAAGCTTATGCCAACTCTGACTCAACTTAAAGCAAGTCAGCTCTGACATGGTGAAGACCTAAGAGATAAAACTGTCAAGTATAAAGGCAGATTAACAAAAAAAGCTAAAAGAATATTTAACACACATTATGTTTTTTAACATTAAAAAAGGGCCTGAAGCCTTACCAAACTACTCAATGTTCCAATAAACTAAGCTATCTAAACTAACTATAGACACCTTAACTATAGAAATAGTGTGAGAGGAAAAACTCCCATGGTAGGAAAGAAGAAGCACTAAGAATAAAAATATATAACCCACTACTGGAGAGCTCTGCACTCATCTGCACTGTTTGAGTGGCAAAAGAGATCTAAGCATCTGAAGTAAAGCCTAGGTAATTATGGGTAGGGGAGGACTCCAAGCTCAGGATCAGATAAGGCTTCAAAGTCAGTGCCAAGTTTGGATCCAGTCAGATCCGACAACCCATACATTTGAAATGCATGAAAAAAGACAACATTGGATCACACTGTTTACTGAAAGTCTGCGTACCATTTACTGAAAGACTAATGAATAAACTAGAGCATGGAGATTTAACTATAAAGGGTTGATGGGTTAAGTTTGTCAAAGAACTTTAATAAAAAGTAAATACATATCCAGTCAAATGCCTGGAGGTATTTAGAGAAAAGAAAGAGCAGTCCCGCCAGCATTTAAGCCCCACATAAAGAATTGTTTTTAAAGTAAGGGAGTTAGCAGATGTTTGTCTCACAGGCATAAGACTAGATTAGAATGGAAAATGTTTTCCCTGTCTTTTAGTCTCTACTAAAATGGTTGCAATGAATTTTTGGCCTATAGTTCTCAATAACTTGTGTGTCAGAGATCAGTTTATGTATTAGAATAGTAGAATAGATTTTTCATGTGATTAAGATGTAGGTCAGAGAATTCATTATTTTATAGCAAATTATATCATTTTAAAAAAATAAGGATTACCTTAACGAATAAAGTTTGATAAAAGAGAGCATGGAATTTGTATTTTCTAGGAATAAAGGGACTTTGTTTTGAAATAACATTGCTTGTCTATCTAAATATTCAGGATAATTCACACCATTTTAGATAAGCGCAGTTTTAAAGTACTTATGTTAGCTCTGTTTTTATGGTACAAGTCAGTAGAAATACTTGGGCATATGTTGCTGACTGTAGCTTTTAACTTCACCTGTCTTTTGCTAAAAGAAATGTTTTTTTTTTTATCTTGATGTCCATTAAACATTTCCTTAATACCGACTCCAGTAGTCTCTGACATTAATACTGACTTTAACATGCTCTTAAACAGACTAGCTTTTTAAAGGAATGTTACTCAAGTACCATTCCTTGGGATTGGGAATTCTATTGGAAGGCAAGACATCAAGTATAATAGATGAATGGACATGGAATCATCTAGAATGTGTTATTTTCTGGAACACGAGTAAACTTGTTAGCTATCAAAAATAAAGCTTTATAGGTTCGTAGGTTTTACAAGGTTATAGGTTGTTTAGGATTTTTAGAAGCCTAACCCTGCATTCCCATGAAATATTTACCCCTTATAATTTAAGAAAGCCAGGGTACCTTTTTGGCTAGGCTTATATACTAGGGCAAATAGTCTAGTACCTACCTATGAACCTATGAACCTAAGAATGAATAACATAGAAATGGAAGAACATACATATTACCTCAATCTATAAGTAACATGAGTGCTAAATCAAGGGTGACTTTACATTTTTCCATCCATTCATTCAGAATGCATTTAAATAGAATAAGAACAGTACTTTGCTTTATGTGGAAAGGAAGACAACTCCAAAGAAGTGATGTTCTCTAAGATACATATCTGCCCCTCCAACATGCTCTATTGATGTTGTAGAAGAGATTAAGATGTCTTGGTCAGGTATTTATGCCACCACTCCATTTGTGGATGTGCAGTAGATCTGAGATGATAAGGTCTGTTGAGGCTCTATATGCAAGAAAGAGATCATCTCTCAGTAGCCTGTATGATACGGAGAAGAGGGACAATGCTTTGAAGTGATCAATGCAGTTTTTATGATTTAGGCCCTTGATTTTCTTAGGGAGAAAGTACAAATGGTTCTTCAAGTTGGTTAAAGTGTTCGGACAGGTACTGAAGTGACCATTATACTCATTGATCAGTCTAATAAGGGCCAAATTCAATGGAATGATAACATCCCTTGACCTAGACATCATACCTTTACTAATAAGCTGCACAATGATAAATGACTTTGTTACAATAGTGGATACATAGACTGAAGGACAGTTTCTTGTCCATAAGTCCCCAGCTCCCTAACTAATGGATTGATTTTTAAGGGAGTATTGTCAATGTGATACTTATCATGCATGGCATGCTTGCTGAAGGAGACTATTATGCATTTTTTGGCCTTTAGTTTTAGTCCTTGCTTATGACACCAACTATTTGTTTGGGAAAGGCCATCTTGGGGGATCTTAGTGTCCTCTGGAGAGTTTATGTTGGCACCCAGTTTACAGTTATCTGAAGACTTGGTCATCTGTAAACCCTTAACTTTAGCTTTGACTTCTGAGAAGCAAATGCCAAAGAGGAGTGGCACAAGGATTGAGTCCTGTGGTACACCAGTAATTACAGGTCTTTTGGAAGAGGTGGAGCCACCTACTTTAATTTCCTTATCTCTGTTTGTGAGCCAATTTACTATCCAGTGAGTTACACAGAGACTAACATTTATCTGGGATAGTTTATCAATGATACATGGAAGTGGAATGCAATCAAATGCCTCTGTGAGGTCTAAAGATGTGGTGCATAATTATTTTCCATCATCCATTACTTCAGTAACCTTATGGAATAAGTCAACCAGCTTAACCAGGCAAGATCTGCCCTCAACAAATCCAAACTGGCTTGGGTCAAGGGTTTACAGGTTATCAATGTCCTTATTTATTAATTCCATAATATTCCCCTTCATAGCATCACAGATGAGGCTGGTCAGTCTTATGCATGTATAATTACCTGTGCCTGCTAACATTTCACCTTTGTGTAGAAGAATAACCATTGCTGTCCTCCATTCATCCTGCACAAACATGTTTGGAGGAGGATATTGAATAATCACTGTAGGGGGTGTGACAGGTCCTGTTTTAAGCTGGCCAGCAGACTCCTTAGAAGCAGTCTTCTTGGAAGGACTTATACCTCAGAGAAAGAAAAGCATGTGTTACTTTTTATTTGTTTTCTGAGTCCTAATCTCCCATTTACAAGTATGATACATGAAATTGCGAGTCACAAGTATGAAATAAATACATGAATAAATAAATAAATAAATAAATAAATAAATAAATAAACTGTAAGTAAAAAATAGTGAATTGTGAAACTCATCACTGGACCATTAAAGCACTTTTAGATGAGTTTACCTCTACACATCCTAAACTGAAAGCCACACCCCAAGTATCCTGCTATATACACTAACTGTAAGACTGCCATACCTGTGACTAGAGGAAATACTCTGAGCTACCGTAGCATCACATTTCCATTTATGCCCTCTTAGAATTTCATGGGGCAACCAGAATCCTTAATGGGACAATCAGGACAAAAATGGACATAATTTCATGGTGAACATTAAGCTCCTTTGTGAAGTAGTTGAGGAAGTAATTATTTTCACAAAGTATTAGTCTAATACTATACTATACTCTAATCTCCAAGGAAATTTATATATTGATAACTGAATTATTTTAATGCCTTCACAGTTATAAGGATTTTTTTATTATCACATGTAGCACAAAAGGAAATTATAAAAAAGGCAGGCTTTATAACAGAAGTGAATCTCTGCCATATACCATCAGACAGTTATTTAGCCACAACACCATTTACTGAATTATTAATAATTATGGCATCCTGTCAAGAGTTGGAATTGATTGTGACCATTATCTGCATCACATAGTGCTCAACCTTCTATCTCCAAAATCTGGACCACTACATCTCATAATGTGGAACAAATGGGTAAAATGTGCAACATGTACTAGCAACTTATTAACAACTTCAATTAGGAGACTCTCATAATAGTTAAAATGTGTTACTTTATACCAGTTCTCACAAGCCTTTAGAGATGTGATCTCTAACATTTATTGGGGCTTGCAAACATCTGTCCAAATAGCACCCTACCAAAGTCCCTAGAAATTATTAAGAGAGTTCAGCAAGCCTGTCCTCTTGCCCCTTTTCTCTTTATATTAGTTACTGAACCATTAGTGATATGTTTGCATCAAATGTTAAGCCAAAGGGCAGATACAAACTCCCACAGTTTCATAGATGGGGAGTGCCCCTATACGCAATTGATCTTTTATTTTTTCTGTCAGAGTTGCAAAATACTAGCCCTCTCTGCTGCGAGGTTTTAACTGGGTGGCAACATTG
The DNA here is from genome assembly GCF_019279795.1 of Protopterus annectens. Lineage (NCBI taxonomy): Eukaryota > Metazoa > Chordata > Ceratodontiformes > Protopteridae > Protopterus > Protopterus annectens. The sequence goes on along the minus strand of NC_056737.1, from coordinate 346,086,258 downwards.
ATCTGACTACAAGTGAATCCCACTAAGTGCATATTTCTGGACATGATTCCCAATTCACCAGATGTAATGTTATATGATTTTACTTGTAATCCTCCATATTTTAAATATTCAAGTGTGTTGTTGGCTCCCTGTCCAGAAGAAACTAGAAAATTGAGTGTTTAGGTCATCCATTGACTAATAATTAAAGACTATATAACTTCATGGAAGTCATGAAGTGACCCCATTCAAAACTAAGCTCACATTAAAATGGTTCTGTCCTTCAAGGACTCCCTTTCTGAATCCCAAAATAACATTGTGGAAATGGAACATGATGATCCAAATGTATTTGTGGTTTCCTGTTGTGCCAAGGGTCTTCTTAGGGGTTCATTATGTTTCCCAAAAATCCCAACAGAACGGTGGCATTTGCCTTCCTAGTCAGTCTCACACATCAAGCAACTGTGCATAATAGGTTATTGGGAGATCTCTTTAGTATGGGTAAATCATCACTCTGGATGGCATCCATGATAAGTGATATGTACCTCTGTATGTACTCATTAGCCCAAAGCCCTTCTGACACTCTGTTTAATTCAGAATTTCTATTATTGTGGACTATTGCTATGGGATTTCATAACAAAGCTTTTACTGTAGGGACCTCCTAATATCTCAATACTATTTATAGTTACTCATTCCATTCTCAATGTCCTTGATCCCAGGGACATGTTAGGGATAGTTCTGCTCCCCACACTTCAGGATGGTATAGCAATCTTTCCCATGGGGCTACTGGTAGAAGAAAAGCACAGTAATGTTCAGCACTTAGATCCTTTCGTGAACTACCTACAGTGTATGGTTTAGCTTAATAAAACATTCTTCGATATTTTCAGCTATTGTCTACAGTTAAGTCTACTGTAAATCCTTGGCATTTCTGTAAGCCATCAATTTTACAGTATGACACTTATTTATAAACAAGTTCAGGCAATCCAACCTTATTGGGTTTACTTTATCTACCTTTCTAGATATTCTGAATGATTTCCATTACAATACCCTCCAAACTGATCAAGAGATGTCCTTGATGGAAAGATACCAAGGACTACCTTAGAATTCAGTCCTTCTACTTCTCCTTTTGGCTTTTCTGGTTGGGGTCACCACAGTGAAACAACGATCCACAGAACGATTGGCACTGGAGTTTTACCATGTCAAGTTGCCAGCCCAGTGCCCAACCTTTGCCAGAAAGCACACACATGCACACACTCACACCAAGGGCCAATTTAGAGTGTACAATTGACCCTTAGCATGCCTTTGGAATTCAGCCATAAAGCTTTTAAAGCTGCAAACCTACATCATACATTTACCTAAATCGAATATGCCTGCATGACAATGTTTGCATAAACTATTTTTTACCCCAGACATATTATCCTCCTGGCTGGCTGGAGGTACCAACGTAGCTGTTGTAAGGTAGAGTGGGTACACATACAATGGAACTGCACATCCCTATAGCAGTTCTTGAACAAGTTTGGGAAGACACTGGAGTGATAAAAACCTATGAAACAAGAGAACTTTGTGAATTTGGTATTATATGGTATATATACACTAATTTTAAAACTCCACTTCTCATCCTCCATTTATTGTTTCTGGCAGCCAAAAATCTATAGCAGGGCATTGAAAGACAGGTTGCCTCCATCCTTTACTGAATATAGGAAAATGCTCACTTTTCAATACTTAGGGCAGTGATGGTGAACCTTTTGGGCACAGTGTGTCAAAAAATGGAAAATGCCTATCTTGACTCTGCTGGCGTGTCACCAACCCCCCCCCCGACCAAAAAAACCCCAATTCTTTACATATTAATTTATTTAAAAAAATACAGTCCAGTCATGTGTACTGCTATGTATTATAAAAGTAAAATAAAAATTAATGACTTATAACAGAGAAAACGATATGTGCACTGATAATTGAGCTTAAAACAGTGCACCAAAAAATTACCCTACTTTTAATAGTAATTTTGAATTGAACTGTAAGAAAATATGGAACACATTGCATTTGATTTGATTAACACCAATTAGTGACTTTTCTGTTACTGGATTTTAATAGATAAGTATAGGGCCACATATTTCTTGTCTTTTTGTTCATTTAGTTTCTTTGGTAACTTGGGTGTTGGTGAATGCTGGTGTGTCACCCAAAATGGTGTGGCGGGTCATAGGCTTGCCATCACTGACATAGGGTGAGGCAACAGGTCACTAAGGGAAAAGATAAACAACATGCTTTATTTTCTAAGTGGACACTGTGGATGTAGAAAGCCTCATTCTAATTGGTAATTTAATTCTCTGTATGAGCCATTTGCATTATAGCTTGTATCCTGTTCTACCACCCCTTTACATGACCTTAGGTGAGCCACTTTCATTCTCCTACTTTTTTTATTAAATATGTGTATGTACACTACTGTTTTTGTATATGTCTGATTATATAAAAACTATGAGAGACTATCAATAACTATTGATTCGTTATTTGGTAGTGCTAAGATGATGAAGAGGATTTATATCACATAGTATATTATATTCACCTAAATTCATTATCATAGGTTGTATATCATAATATTAATGTTTTGAAATCAAAATGAAGTTATTCAAAAAAGAAAGCTCTTTTGATGAATTAATATTATTCAGTGTTATTTACCATGTATATTAGTCCTCAAGTGTACCTCATTATGAGTAATGTTCATCATTGCCCATGTTACATGTGAAAATGCATGGAACATGGGCAATGAGGAACATTACTCAAAATGAGCTACACTTGAGCGGTATATACTTCGTTTTGCACTCCAGCCCCTACACTTTGGTAATCTGTCCACTTCTACCTAAAGGAAATCATCTCATACCGCAACTACTGTCAACAATTATAAAAGCTCCTTTTCAAAAAATCCCCACTGCATACATTCTGATATCATACAGAAAACATTTTTTTAACTGTTATATTTTGTTAATATTATTGACTTTCTGTTAACTGTATCACTATAATTTGCTACTTTTATAATGTATAATCTCTGTCTTTAAGCTGTTTCATTTGTGAAGTATTTGACCCCAGCTGTGCCTGCAAATGGTCAGTTTTGATCAGTGTACAACCCCAGGCAACAAACATAAGTAAATAAAATGAATAACTTCACAGACCTCTAATTCATCTTTTATTGCCAAATGACAACTGTCCTGAGGATACATGTGGGGTATATTTGTATGCAGGCAATTTTGCTATTTATTGAGGCGATACAAAAAAACTTCCTCTTCAGGGGATTTTGGATACTTCCCAGGTGCCATGATAATTATATTTACCATCTTGGCAGAGTCAACTAAAACACTTGACCCCCACAGAGTTCTCTCAGAGAGACCACTGAAATTTCTAAGATTTTAAAACTGAGGAATTACATAAAACCTAAACCAGTTATTGAAATTGTTGACACAGTTTACCTGCATGAAACTACCATTTTTTTTTGCCTGCTTTGCAGCCATATACACAGATTGAAAGCAATGGCCTTAAATCTGGGCCTAACCCCTTTAAGTTTTATGGCAGCCTAATCTTGCCTAATTTAAAACTTTAATTTTTAAGTTTGTTTATTTGTTAATAGGGTAATGAGATAATCCCTGAAACTGTCGCAGCTATTACCTGGGTCACACGGACAAGGACAGATGCAACACTGTATAAATTTTGAAGTATTAACAAAAAAGTTTCACAGACAATGGAGAAACATACATACTTCACAAAGACAGTGAGAGGGCAAGGATGGATGTACAGTAGAGATCTGTGAAGCAGATATCCTCCTACTGAACTGCCACGCTGCCTAGTGTAAGGGATCTACACCAAGTGTATACACCAGAGTAATTCATTTACACTGAGACCAAATCCTTTGGAATCTGGTCCCCAGTGTAAGCCTACTTTATAGATAGGCATTACCCCAGAGTAAGCCACTTACACCTAAAGGAAGTCTTTTGGAATCAGGGCTTGCTTACACCAAAGTAAGTCACTTACACTCCGAGCATGTCTTTTGGAATCTGGACCAAGAAATCCTGCAATCTACTAACAACAATTAAAATGTATTTTATATATATATATATATATATATATATATATATATATATATATATATTCTAAGTAAGAGCTAACTCCTAACCATAAGGTGCAGTAACAATGATTATGTCCCTTACAATAGGTCTAGAATAAAAGTTATTTGTTTCATAAAAAATAATACATATGTGTGCAAGTCAAATCTACATAATCATATTGAATGACAAACAAATTCCTTTTGAAATGATCATTTTTGTAAACAGGAGGCTATAAGGTTAATTAGCCTTAATGAGATGTGTTGGCTTGATGGCCATCTCAGTTGCAGTCTCTATAAATGTCTGTGTGTATATGGGTCTGATTCCAAAAGACATGTCCCCAGATTCACTATCTTTCCATGCAGGACTAGCTTAGTCCTGCACAGAAGCGGCCTTTTAGGAGCAGAACTGCAGCGTGCCATGCATAATAATGAAGGTGTGCTGCCTGAGCTCCTAAACTGACATGGAGCATGTACGAGTGCAGGAGGCATGTCTGAGAGCAGAGCTCTCAGAATATACATGCCCCTGTAATCAAGAACAGCAGTGTAGGAGTAAGAATGAGTGAGACCGCTCATAGGTGTTTGCATACCCCCAGCAACATCCCCCCAAGTGTACAAGAGCAATAGTTAAATTTAAATATGAAGATTGTTTTTTATGAAACAGATCAAATTTAACCATAGTTGCGCAAGTTTGCTCATCGCTTAGCTATGGTTAATGCAGCTTAAATGGCACAAGAGGATAAAAAGCAAGATATATGCAAATGACGTAGTAGAGCAATAGTGTAGTGGGCAGAGCATTCATCTTACGAGCAGTCATTCTTGGTTCGAGTCCCATTCCAGTAAAATCCACTGTCCATGTCAAATCAATGTATGATCAATTTATTTTGTTGCATAACCTGAAACATAGCATATATTTGTGAACTGGAGTGCTGCATTAAATGCAGATGTGAGGTGTCATTGTCATAATGTTGCAAAGTCCACAGATAATCACAAGTGTCCCATAAAGTGTATGTACCCAGGAATCAGGGATACAAATGAAAGGCAAAATATGTAATGAATGCTAAATCCATACATGGGCCAAATTCACCACCTGCCCAAGAACCATTAGACATCACTGTCTAAATTAGTGCAGTGGTATGCAGGTGTAAGCACTAGTAAGCAAGAGTAAGCATAGTTACGCAGTAGTAAGCATATTTAAGAAGTAGTAAGCGGGTGTAAGCCCATTTGTGTAGGGGTAAGCAATGCACACATAGGTTAAGCAATATTGAAACTAACTCTCTGTAAGCATATTTAACCATAGGTTAGCATTGCTTACCTTCGTGCAAACCTGCGCAAACCTGCTTACAATTGCTTAAAAGTGCTTTAAGCACTCTGTATGCATCAGCCACTGTTCTGGGCAGAAATAAAATAAACAGCCTTTGCAGGTCTTGAACCAAAGACTCTGTACACTATAGTCACAGTAGTTAACCACTAAACCATCACAGCAGTACATAAGATTGAGATATCACCAAACAGATCCTTACCATAGGAAATACAAACTGAACATGTGAAAAGAATCTATATACAGTTTTATATTGTATAACCAACTACAGGACATAAATATGTGAACTGGAGTACTGCATTAAGTCCTGATTTGAGGTGTCAATGTAATACAGTGTTGAAATCCCCTACTAAACACAAAGACCCAATACAGTGTACGCACACATGAATCATGGATACCAAACACACATATAACACATAATGAATAATAAATCAATGCCACAATGCAAATATAATGCAACTTAAATATTAAGCAACACAAAGCATTGCACAGTCCAGCTTAGTAGGTGTAAGCAATCTGTAGACCAGCTAACTCAATCTGCCCATTGGTATACCCCTTTAAGTAATGCCAACCTTAGGTAAGCAGGTTTGCCCATAGCTTAACCTTTTCAAAACCATCCAATCACTGAAAAGTGTGGGAAACTGACCCCATTTAAACCCAACAGGTGGAAATACATCTCATAACTGGTTGTAACTTCCCTTGTAGGCACTATGTCTGGAATGGGAGAGGAGGGGTGGGAGGATGACATAATGGTTAAGGTGTTTACCTTAAAGACACAAGGTGCAGGGTTTGATTCTCACATGGGGTAACTGGCTAGGCTTCAAATGGCCCAAAAAGGGCAGTTAGCCTAGTACTAATCTATGAATCTATGAATCTATGTGCACTTTCAGGTGCAGTGCTGGGGCATCCATGAGTCCAGAGTTATGGCATGACTCCTTGTGAAAGATCATGACATGAGAGTGCTGCAGGGCCAGAACCAGTGTTCCCAATACAAAGCAGAAGCCTGAGACCATCTCGCTCGTGACCTCACCAGTGCCACTGGCATACCTCGAAATGGTGAGCAGGTCAGGCATCACTATGATGACCTGAAGCTGCGAAAGGGGGATCTCTTGGATCAGTGGATCCAAGAGGCTAGGAGGACAGGGGAAGTCCCAGCTGTGTGTAAGTATCAGTCCACTACCTGTTTAATAATTGCCAGCTCATGTATGTTATGGATAGGTATGGCTAAATATTCCTCTTATGTCTTTCACAGCAGCAAGTGAGTGGACTATGACCCAGGAGGCCCATGGCTGTAGGTTGGAGCAGTTGCGATGTGAGGCAGGTTAGTAATACTCTTGCATGTACTGTCATAGGAAATAAATCTAAAAGTAGTAGTAAGTTAATTGCCTCTATAAAACCTGTATTGTTTAAGGCATGTACTGCATACACCAGAGAATAGGGCAGGAAGAATCTCCTATAGGGTGTATGTAAATAAAAGCATAATAGCCTGACAATTAAGGTCTAACTGCTGGACTGCATGTGTTCACTCTGGTATCATATGGTAATGTAGAGTTGCAATCACTTAATAGTACTGTTGTAGTAAGCACTGTTACCCACACTGAGCTACATAAGTAAATTGTGTAGGAATGTCTGTATATGACTGTTGTAATCCCAAGAGGCCAAATAGTACAACTGAGAGAGACTTAGACAGAAAACAATGAAAAGACAAACAACAAAATCCATATAGCACACTCAGCTGTGACATGAACTGCTGTAATTTTTGCACACACAGCCATGGTTCGAATCCTGGGAGTGGTAGTAGGGTGCATGCAGAATCATACCCCACAAGTGTGCAGAAATGTCCAGAATGTCCAGCAAATCGGCCCATAGCTGCTGCCTGTCACCCTGGCCCCCTGACAAAGCAGTGGGATGATTCCAGACATTTAGGCACAAAACAAGACATACAACTGATTGTCAGACATCTATAACAACAAACCTGTCACTCTAGCAACCCCCAAAATGTTATGAGAGTAAGTAGCCAAGTATGTCCCATCTCCACCCCCATGTTGTCAAGCTGTGGCCAGAGTGTGTACAGTAACAGAGTGAGAAGTATGTGCATAATACTAATGTGGAAACTGGTAATTTGTGTGGCAACATGCAGGTAGTGCTAACAAACATTGCTTCCACAGGTCTGTCAGATACGAACACTGTGCCTATAAATAAAAGATTGATATCCTGTACTGGTACTGTTTACTCTGGTATTGTATGGCATTGTTAGGGTTGCAGTTGTTCAGAATAATAAAGTATTGCTCATCACTGTCACCCACACTGTACTACATAATACAACTGTGTAGGAAATCCTGTATAAAAGTGTTGTAATTACAAGGTCAGAATGTAAAACCACAGGAGAATTATAGACAGAAATCAGGCAAGAGATACACAGCAATACCTATATAGCACATTCAACTGTGGTGGACAGTGTCTTAGTTTTAGCAGACACAGCCATGGTTCAAATCCTGGGACTGGCAGTAAGCTGTAGGCAGAATCATACCCCACAAGTGTACAGAAATGTCCAGAATGTCCAGTTATTTGGCCCATATCTGATGGCTGTTACCCTGCCCCCCAACATATCAGTGTGCCAATTTCTGACATATAGGCAGCATGTCATATAACTGACTGTCAGACCTGTACATATCTGGAAAATGTCAAATACAAACAAACCTGTCATTGTACAAGTAATTAAAGGTTTAAGAGGACAATAGTGGGAATATGTCCTGGATCACCTGCATATGGTGAAGACATGCCCAGAGTGTGTGCAAAAAGAGATGGACAGGTATGTGCATAACATAAACCTTGAATCTTGGAGTATGTGTAGAAACAGTTAGTTAGTGTTAGAAAACAATACCTCCACAGGTATACCAGGTAAGAGGTGTCTACTGCAGGTAAAACCAGTTCATGTATATAGTTGTTGACACCCATACCACTGTCCAAACTAAAGCAATAGGGTAATGTACTAATACTTGTAAGGTACAGATAACAGCACTGTCTAGGAAAGTAATGTGAACTACAGGAATATACTAGTTGTTAATTAACATCTTTCACTCCCCACCACCACACCACCATATCTGCAACAATAAATTAAATACACAACTCAATTGGTATGTGCTGACTTAACTCTAATGTTGGCACATATATCCTATTCTTCAATAATTATTTAAATCTGTTTCTGTGCATGTGCTATGGTGAAATACTCCCACATTGGTGGCATGCTACCATCAATGTACCTGCATGCTGTTGTAATTACCACTGTGATCCCATATATGCATGTGTTCTGTTTACTATGCAACTGTTCCATATCTGGTGTTTGGGTTAATGGGAATATCTATGCATGCTGTTATACCTAATCCTGGAATGTGTTGACTATTACTAACCCACATATGTCAATAAAGCTTAAACGCCATAGCACGTATGGGAATGTGGGTCCCGGCGGACTCAACTGTCCCACCTCAGCTGGCCGTGACACCAGGCACCAGCAAGTCTGGGGCCAAACCCAGGACCTCCTCGTCCATTGGAACTGCACCACCTTTGGGTGGAATTGCCTCAGGGGATGGGACTTGTCCCCCCAGGAATGGGCACGGAAAGGAACCTGTCACTCGTCACCAGGTCTGAGTTGTGGTGCATAGCGAGCTCCGCAGGGATGTCGGAGATCTGCTATGCCAGCTTGAGTGATGTGTGTCATGACAACAGGGTTGGCCTGGCTCTCCTACTCAGCCCCCAGCACAGCCACCTTTGGGGCAGTGAAGGTGCAGTGGTGACTGCCCATGGGGGGGGACCTCAGTCCCACTGTTTCCACTAGGGGGCTCATGGGCTTCTGATTTCCCAACACCCCCTCTCCATCAAGGTGTTTGCCCCCCACATGTGTCATATACCACCCTGTATGCTTCTTGTTTGTCTTGTCTGTTAACCTACCCAACCTTCCTCCCCAAATAAACCTACTATCCCTCCCCAACATCCCATTCTTACCTGAAAAAAAGGGCAATCAGTTCCCAAAAGAAAATCTCATGCCATACATAGCTGTCCATTTCAAACGTGTCCACTGGACACGTAATCTGGTCTAATTGGCTTAAAAACATATTATTGTTGTCTTCACCTTTCTCTCAGGGATATGAGTGTCCAAATCTATCTCCAAATTTAGTGTATATGCACAACTGGTGCTGTAGAAGAAATGTGCAGCTAATGGACCTTCTCTATACCCTTCTTGCACATCCCTAGCTATTTTCCCTACTGTCGTTCCCTCTTTGTTCCCCTTTTTCACCACTTTCCTATCAACTCTTTTTAATTTCTTTTAAACAAATTAGCACAGGGGTAAGCGGTAGTAAGCACTTTTAAGCAGCAGTAAACGGGTTTAAGCCTTTTTGCGCGGGGGTAAGCAATGCCTACACAGGTTAAGCAATTTAGAAGGTGAGTATCAGAAACTGTAACCAGAAGTTAGCAGCGTTACCTCCGCGCAAACCCACTTACAACTGCTTAAAAGAGCCTTAATCACTCTGTATCCATTGGCCCTTGTTCTGCCCAGCAACAAAATAAACAGCCTCTGCAAGGCTCAAACACAGGACCCTGCACACCATAGACAAAGTGATTTACCACTAACCGATGTCGGATCTACATAACCCTGATGTTTTTACAAACATATCATCCAGCACAGGCATTCAACAGTACAGGAAATGTATTTAAACATGTAGATGTATGTATATACATTATATATATATACATATCTATGTATATATATATATATATATATATATATTGTTTTTTTTACATTTGTTAACCAGGTTAGTCTGTCTGGGTTCTTAGAAGCCCTTTTTCAGCAGAGACCCAAGGAGAAAAACTCCAAAAAAAAAAAAAAAGTTTAAGTAAACAATATGCATATATCTATAGATATATATATATATATATATATATATATATATATATATATATATATATATATATATATATATATATATATATATATAGAGAGAGAGAGAGAGCAATATATATATATATATATATATATATATATATAGAGAGAGAGAGAGAGAGAGAGAGAGCTATAAAAGAGAACATAACAAATACATATATGACCACAGGCACCATTAATGGGGGTGATGGAGCCCAAGCTACATACGTCTTGTATGTATTGATATTACCCCCCCCCCCACAGCCAAACAGGTCTGCCCTGCAATACAGTACCAACTGTTGCAAGTCCTATAACCAGGACCCGACACAACATAGGCACAAGATGTTAACAGTAATCCATCACACCTGTATGATGTCAGGCTGGTATCAATAACATATCATGCAGTACACTCTGGCTACCATAGGGAATATACAATGTGTAAGCAATAAACATTTCTAAGATACATACACACACACACACACACACACACACACACACACACACACACACACACACACACACACACACACACACACACACACACATATATATATATATATATATATATATATATATATATATATATATATATATATATGTATTTACACATATACACACAGATATATGTATAGAAAGATACACATGTAGAGGGTGCACACACTATGGAACAGCCACTATGCCTACAGTTGCCACCTTACCAAATGGACACTGTATGAGTCACCCACACAAAAGACAATTGTTGCCTGAAACATATACCCACAGAGAGGTCAAAGGATATAACACCACACACAGGTTTTCATACATGAGAAAGCTTTATTTGTGTACTATTACAGTTTTATATGCCATGGCATATATCTGTTTAGACTCTGAAATACATATAAACAGACTAATGCAACTGTAAAACAGATCAATTAATGCAGTATTCCGGAAAGCATAACATATGTTGCTGTCCAGGCCAAGGCCTTCAAGTAGTACAACAGTAAAGACAGACTGGGCCACTGAATAACAATCAATCAATAGTAAATAATGCAGATGTATAGTCCAGCAGCCTCTATCTACACTCTGTACACAATCCCTAGGGGGTAAAGACTTCAGCTGACACAATGGGATTTATCTGTTACATAACAAGGTATAACTGAAACCATCACAATCACACTGATAAACAGAACAGTCTGCATGGCAGGAAGCAGTAGACCTGCATTAACCCAAGGTGAATTGTATGGTAATGCACATCCAGATACCTTAAGGCAGCTTACCCCTGATACCACTCAGATGTTGTAACAGCCTTGGTTAGTTATGGTGTACCCCCAGTAGACTGACATACAGGGGTATATACCACTGTTACATACACTGACCTCTGGACTGCATAAGGGCACACATGTATTGTGCAGATGAAGCCCACAGATATATGAGCCACAACAGCAGTGGAATGGTGGCAGGAATGGCAGCATGACATACTCACAGGCCACTACATAACAACCCCTGACAGCATGTCATATGGACAAAGCCTGGTATGCAGGTGGAGGTCAGAGGCTGGAACACAGGCCCATATGTGAAATAGTGCTGTCATACACAAAGCAAGTTGCTGGTGTTACAGGATTGTCTGCAATATACCCTTAGTCAGAAATATGAAGTCAGAAACACAAATGGATGTAGCCATGTACTGATATCACTCAACACAGACTCTGTCAGTGATATATCTGACAGAAGACCTGTGTGGTGAAAAGGCAAAACATAACAGGCACACCTCTGACCATCAAGTGGATAGGCACACAGTTGAGAGCTATGCAGACTGCAGTCCATGTTAAACTAGTATGTACACACAAACCCTGTAACACTGGTGCTGTACAATGCATACAACAACACTACTCACACTCTGTTTGTAGTTCTGGAACCTCATAAAAATATGTAGCTGGCCTGAGTGTGCAAGTTCTCTTGTAAGAAGTATTGCTACCTGCTGTCTGTAACACTGCTGCCCATACACAGGAAGGATGTCCATCATACATGAAAGGTAAAGGGACCACACCACATGATGTAGGGATTTATAGTAGTAAGTTGCCATGACAGTGGTAATTGGAAGGGAATGCAGGTAGCAAGTGGAGGACACTGATTGGTGCAGAGGCCATCACCTCATCATGTGCATCACCGACAAAAGTCATGCTGCAATCTATTCCAAACAAATAAATCCACTGACTGGAGAGAGAGACAGAGAGAGAGAGAGAGGGAGAAAGACAGACAGAGAGAGAGAGAGAGAGAGAGAGAGAGAAAACAGAAAACAGATCCAGAACCAAAATCAGAAAGACAACCAAACCAAAAACAGAAACAAAGGAAGCAGGTTAAGGCTATAGCCGATGAGAAAAAAAAACCTCATACAAGAGCACCATCCACAACAGACCTCATTCCCACAACAGGTATGTGAAGTATATATGCATCTAATTGACTTTAGTACTTGATCCATAATACTGGGGTAGATGATGTGGAATGATATATATGTGCCATCAGGTGTTGCTGTTGTAATGATGTTCAGCTGAACAACTGCTATGGACATTAGAGTCTGTCCCTGTGGGTAATGGCCCATACCCGTCAACTGTACAGAGCAGCACCTCCTGACAAGATGTAAGCCAACATAGTGTGTGTTGTGTAATGAAAAGAACGTATATTACTGTGGCCAGTAGCTGGTGGTGGAAGTAATTCCATAATGATGGACACGTGGGTTCCAGAGCCCATCACTTGCAGGACACTCAGGTTAACATGTATTGTAGCATGCTGAAATGCCATAGGTGTGTAATAGGCTTACCTATATATATATATATATATATATATATATATATATATATATATATATATATATATATATATATATATATATATATATATATATATATATATATATATATACCCTCTAATGCTAGGCTGTGTCCATATGGGCACCTGTCTGTGTTGTAGCAAGGCAGAACAGTGCAGCTTTGCAGGAAGGGGAGTTAGATATTGTGGACCTGGTGTCTGAATGTTCCCCATATATAGATATGTATATGTCTGCACACACACACACACACACACACACACACACACACACACACACACACACACACACATATGTATATATATATATATATATATACATGTATGTCTACAGATATACAGATACTCATATGTAGACATATATATATATATAAACACATATATACAACATATTATATATCTACACACACACACACACACACACACACACACACACACACACACATATATATATATATATATATATATATATATATATATATATATATATATATATATATATATATATATATATATACGTATGTCTACATATATACAAACACACACACACACACACACACATGTATATGTATGTAAATACATGTCCCCTATATTACCACCACAGTGCTGCATGCTTTGTGTGAGGGAACAGCACACATAGCAATACAGACAGATATATACAGCTGTAAATGTGTGCAACATGGACTGGTATGTAACATGTGAACCCCTTGTTGGGACCACATCTCCCTTATCTGTGAAGTAGGGAATGGGAACATGGGGGAGGATAGCAGGTATATTTGTGGAGGTGGTTCAGGTTGATAGATATAGAGGACAGCCTACAAGGGTGGTATATGACACATGTGGTGGGTGAACACCCAGGATGGTGTGTGTGGTCTGCGATGTGGAAGCCCAATGGGCCCCCATATGGAAAGAATGGGAAGAAGGCCCCCGCCCATTTCTACTCACAGCAGCAATACACAACCCTGAAGGTGCCTGGCCTGGAGGCTGAGCAGGGGGAGCATGTGGACCCTGTGAATGTGTACCAGGTGCCTCAAGGTGTTATAGCACATCCTACAAGTGTCTGTGGAGCCCCCTATGGAACAGACCCTGGACCTGACCTTGGATGACAGGATCATGTCTGTGCATGCCCCTGGGGGGGCCAACATACCCTGAGGTGATTCCACCTGAAGGTAGTGCTGGACCAGTAGATGAGGAAGCCCCAGGGTGGGTCCCACATGTGATGTGGCCTGGTAGCCTTGCCAGATGAGGTTGGAGAGGTGGTTCTGTTGGCAACTATTCCCTAAACATGTTGTTTTGTCACTGTTATAGAACATATGTGGATAGTAATAGTCTACACAATCCCGGAACATGTCCAACAGCATTCATAGATATCCCCAATAATACAGAATGACAGATGTGCAGCAATCACATAGCAAGCATATCACATGCATATATGGTATCATTTTGGCCCTGACAATGGCATGCAGGTAAATAGTTTGTAACAAGTCAACAATGATAGTGCCCACACAGGGAACATGGCTATAAACACATAGCACAAAGTGTGGTACAATACAATATATGTCCCACTGGTAGGTAAGCTGTAGCCATACCTATTGAGTTGTATGAACAGTTTGTTGTCACTGATATGGTGGGGGGTGTCAGAAATGTGTATTAAGAACTAAGGTAACCTTGCTGTATGAGTTGCTCAGACCTGCTTCCATCTTTATGTCTTTCCAAATCAAGCAAAATTGTTGCCTTGCTCCAAAGTCTCGCTGCCAACAAAAGCCAAGTGGAAAGATGAGAATATAGCAGGAGACACCAAGCTGAGACTTACTGATATAATATTTATTAAAATAATAAAAATGTATAAAAATGCACCATAAGTGCTTTCATGTAAACATGCTCTTCATCAGATGATACATAACAGACAGAACAGTCAATTTAAAATACAACACTACCAATCAGGGACTAGTATTTTACCCTCCTTTATCTTAATATGGGTTTTAAAGGGATAACAGCATTCAGGCCAGGGGGGTTGTCAGCCCCAAGCCTTATTATCTATCTAGTTTCATTGCATTCTGAGAAGCAAAGTTTGATCAGAAAGTAGAGAATTTAGAATGTAACCTTAAGGAGAGAGGGTATAAACAACAGGAACTGAGCAAAATCATTAATGAGAGCAAAACTAAGAGATATAGTATGGCCAGACCTTGGTTTACTGGGAATTTAAATAGAAGGACAGGATGGCACAGTCACAATATAACAAATACTGAACATGGACATCTACTTCTCACATACAGTAGTGATGTGGGTGGTATTTGAGATATCATTAGACAGAACTGGAAGGTGCTACATACAGATTCCAAGATAGCCAATATTGTAGGTGCACAACCAAGATTTACATTTAGGAGAAACAAAAACTTAAAGGATATGCTGTGTCATGAGCCTAGGAATAATACCCTTAAAAAACAGTGATAACAAGGAGGATGGGAACTTTTCCATGTCAGTGATGTAAAGCCTGCTGTTATATTACATGAGATAATTTATTTATACATCCAAGAACAGGACAAATGTATTCTTTGGAATGTTATGCTGATTGTAGAATGAAACATGTTATTTATTTAGCTATGTGTCAAGGATGCAATTCATATTATGTTGGTAAAACAAATTGCATGTTAAAAAATAGAATACTTAAGCATGCTTTTGATATTAAATACAAGATTGCGCATAATGCATTGACTCAACATATAGAGATGAATATTGGGCATTCATTTTTGTTTATGGTGTTACAGCTAGTTAATAAACATGATAGAAGTGGAGATATGGTTAATGAGACAGAATGCAATGAAACTAGATGGATAATAAGGCCTGGGGCTGACAAACTCCCTGGCCTGAATGTTGTTATCCCTTTAAAACCCATATTAAGAAAAAGGAGGGTAAAACACTAGTCCCTGATTGGTAGTGTTGTATTTTAAATTGACTGTTCTGTCTATTATGTATCATCTGATGAAGGGCATGTTTGCTTGAAAGCGCTTATGGTGCACTTTTATACATTTTTATTGTTTTAATAAATATTATATCAGTAAGTCTCGGCTTGGTGTCTCCTGCTATATTCTCATCTTTATGTATTTCAAGCAAGATGTCCCACGGCCATCTAGCCGTGTATTCAGCAGCAGAAAATGAGGTTGTGTTGAACCACCAATGGGCAGGGCTGCCCATGAGCAGTAGGACCGGACTGCCCTGTGGAATGATCTAGTCCACAGGACTAATGATGGCCTGCAAAATTGCAGTTATGAGCAGGTCCGGCATCATTGTTCTGACCTGCTTCACAATGCCCATCGGCATCCTGCTGCAGTCCAGATCACCTCACAACAGGGGGGTCATGCCATCCATCCCCCCAACATGTATTGAGGAGCTCCTCGCCAGCCTTGTGGCACCTGCCAGCCCGCACACCCAACAACTGACAGAGACCATTGTGGAGGTGGGTGCTACCCACATACCAGCTGAGGAGTGTACAGGTAAGGCCACAGGGCACATCAGTAGACCACTGTTGTGTCTGCATCTGCATCGGTACAGATTGATCATGCATATGTGAGATGTCATATATATAGTTTGTTGCTGCGTAGTAGTAGTAAACAGATGTGCATAAGTGGTAGTATTGTGGATTTGTACTTTTGATGTACTGTACTGCTGCAGCCACCCTGTAACAATGCCACAGCTGTGGCCACTGACATCACATCTCTCACACTCTTATGTAGGTCCCTCTGGTATACCACCAAGGCAGTAGCTTGTAGCCGGTGAGTATGGTTTATGTTGATATTTGCCAATACACCGGGCATGTACTGGCTATGGTATATTCCATGCACACATCTAACACACCTACCCATAATGCATGCCGTACATGTTCCCGTGTTGTTACTGTTAAATGCACTGCATCACAGTGGTGGCCATGATGGGGTATCGGAAGGGTATGTCAGACACCTTCTAACTAACATCCTGTCATTGCGAAATGTGTCCACAGGGGTGAACATAATGGTGGGACACATGGTCTACAGTAGGGACATGTGTGAAACATCACACTTCTACAGTGCAACAACAGTGTATATACCAGTATTACAATGGCAACTGTTACAGATCTACTCTATGGCATAACATAATACTGTGTTCCACATTATTACCTGGGACTATGCTGTAACACGTGGTGTTCAGTGTATGGGACACTGCAAACTGACACACATGTTGGCCATACTTGTCAAGCATCTACAAAAAGGCTGAGGAAGGGGAGGGTGTGTCAGCATTACACATCAGTGCACTGCAGCAGGGATCCTAAGAATGGCTGTATCTGCACACAGTCAGGTTCAGGAACTATGACAGATGTAACCCTGCCCCCACAGCAATAGTGACGGCAGGGTGTGAACACCAAGGGATGTGCACATGAGTAGGCCTTGCAATCATGCAGAGTTGGGGGACATGTGTAGGGCAGACTGACCATACACTGACAAATGCGGATGTCCCATGCTAGCATACCCCTGCCAGAAATAGTGACTGCTGTAGTATACATAATAATAGGTCCAACAAACTGCATGCACACATATGCACCCATGGAGTGTATGCATTGTGGTCAGTATCTGCACACCTAAGATTTCTTAGACACTGCATGTGAATGTACAGGACATATGTCACATATCAGGCTCATATACTGTTAATATATGCGGTGATGTGGTCCCATGGCAGATCAAGGAAGAGTGCATCATATCAGTAAGGGTGTGTGCACTCCACATAGCCATGGTATGGTCTGACAATTGTCATTGTAATAGTATTGGTCATACATGCACCGCTGATGTTGAGATCTATAAACCAGACATCAGGCATTCACAAATGACATCTGTCCACGTATCATCCCAGGTATGTGTCGCTGAAAAACATAGGGGCTGTGAGCATTAGAGCAGACATAACTGACACAGTAATACACATTCAGCAATGGGTTGTACACCTGTGAGGTTTGGTGCACAGTACATGGCAGGGTGCAGAACAGGTGCACAGCAATACTATGTACATGGGTGCAGTGTTTTCCAGGGGAAGGGGCATCACCAACTAACACAGCCTATGCATCACACACATGTATACTGTTACTAGCATGGATTGACTATAGCTGCACTGCATGCTGTTGAGTACCATATGTTATGCATGTTGACAGATGGGTAAGGGGAGGACTGTGTGTTTCAACCTCACGTGTGTGTGTGTGTGTGTGTGTGTGTGTGTGTGTGTGTGTGTGTGTGTGTGTGTGTGTGTGAGGTTACTTTGCCTGTAAGTGCAATCTGGTGGAGTGGGGGGGTGATGCATGTGGGATGTGTGTGTGCATGTGTGTGTGTTTGTGTGGGTGTCCATGTATGCACATGTGTGATTGTGGGGTTGTTCATATGGCAGTACTTCCCTTTGGGATTGTGCAGTACATGGAAATGGACTGACACATGAGACACCAGGAATACTTGTCTGATATGTAATCACAGGACAGCTGATAGTATAATAAGGTATGTAGCATGGAACATCCATTGGGAGGGAAAGTAGACATCAAGGTATACCCTTAATATTGCAATCAGCAGAGAGGTGAACAACAACCCATGTATGCAGCACTACAGATGCATTGGAGAATTACTAGATAACACCAGGGAGTCTATCCATATATTACAGTTGTCACATGATAGTTTGATTGAACAGCAGATCTGGCATGTACTAAGCAATACGTAGGCAATACGTACACATGACATTCCAGTGCATGACATTATGGAGTGAACATAGTGGCCTCTAACATATAGGGGCCATGCTCACAATGTTCGGACATACACAGGGTGAACAGTGAATGACAGAAGTGAGGCCATGTAAAACCTACACCACTCAGGTCAAGGAGGTAATAGAGTAACAGGTCTGGTGTTGTGATCACTCATCTAGGCATGGTGACCTCTGTGATTAGTCTGAGGTCATGGCTAGATGGTTGGGTGAGATGGTGGTCCTCATTGACCGTATTTTGTCTGTGCTTGAACATGTGGTGGGAGTGTGGTGAATGCTGCATCGATGTAGGCCAGCAACACCAACACCTGGCAGTCAACGTGGACGTGCTAGGACACCAAGGCACTCCCGTAGTGGCAGTACCAGCCCCAGCACTGCAGGGGGCTGCTGTCCACACCACACCATACCACAGCAGGAAGGACCTGGTTCCAGTGGGCATCTGCCATTATCAGAGGAGAGTAGCTCACCGAGGCCTGTACCTGGATGTGCCCATGGAACCCCTGGCAGGCAGAGTCCTCGTGTCAATGGCTGGTGGTGGTGAACTGCACACCCTGCCAGGTATGGTCTGCAGCTGTCCAAAAAACCCCTGTATAGGGCAGCCACATGGCAGAACTGTGTGCATGCATACCCACACACTATATGGACACACCTAGGGCACCCCATACCTACACACACACCACATCACCATGCCCAGTTCAACTAATTACATCCCTCACTCAGACACATGGTGTCAAATGTATGGCCCACCCCTAGTCCCTGGAAAACCAACAACACACCCTGTGCATATGAAGATACCTGTGCCACATCTCTGTCATCCATAACATCAATGCAGGGACAGGCTAATATGGTTCTGAATAACACAGTGACTGTACTACAGTGTACCAATGTACTGCAGTGTAACATGTTGTTAGAAGTAATGTTTAATGCATACATGTCAGCTAGTGTAGCTGTCCAGCAATGATGCATTATAGCTGTTAGTAACACTGGGTGATTGTGGTCTCCATAATGTTATCCATTTGTGGTGTAGGTGTACATGTGTCAGCAGGAGGATAGTCTGCAGTTATATTCCACAAGGAGTATGGCACTGTGGAGACACCATGGCTGTGACATATCCGGGATTCAGTTGAACACATGTCACAGGTTTGTATAACAGTTATTGCCTGTGGAACATGGACAAGTGACCCACTAGGACATGTATAATCAGCAACCTGATGTAGACCCAGCCACATACACGTACACTCTTACTTGGCAACACTGGGACTAGACCCCTACCTAGGTATGTAGTGCTACTGAAGTGTGTGGCTTTCATTGCAAACACCACACAGCGTTTAGAGTGAGGTGTGTTCCAGGTTACATGTTACATGCAGAACATCCACAGACATGTACAGTATTGTAATGGGGGATGTAATGGTTGTATATGGACAATACATAGTGTGACATACCATCATATACACATTAACAGACACATAACAGGAAGACACACATCCGAGAGACCTGAGTCTATCGGTGCTAACTAACTTGTCAGTGTTTCCAGTGTGTTACAGGTAGGCTGCACACAGCACATGCATAACTGGGCTGGATTGTGGTATCAGTTACCTGTATAGTTGATGGTGACAGTGGTCACCATACACTGGTTCATGGGACATATACCGGGTGTACCATGATGTAATGACAGTGTACACAGCACTCACATCCCACAGTGGATATTGTCCTCACCGGAACCTATGATGACACTCTGACAACACACCATCATGCATTGCCCACGACTGCGATACAACCCATTGTATATCCCAACAGTGGTACTACAGGGATATGCATCTAATGCACACATCACAGGCATAGTAGGGTGGTGCATTGTCATGCCTCACCTATGGGCAGCAACAACACTATCCATCCTACTGTGTGGCAATGCGTATTGTAATAGGAGTATGTGGCCTCGGAATGCTGTACCCTACAGATATACAGACATGCACACATGCTCACACTTGTCAGAATTCAATGGGTATCCCATGTCTATTGACCCATTTGTACAACACTGTTGTGCTGGTACTGCAAGGCTCATGTAGCTGTTAGGGAAAGGAGCATAACAGGGTACATGTAATGTCCAATACAGCAGCAGCCACATCTTACTATGGCAATGGGTTTTGCAGTGGCTGTGAAGGCCCTCATAGTATTCCCAACTACAGGTGTACTAACACACAGACACTTCTATCCTCAGTAATGCACATGTACACATGTGTCAGTACTAGGGTGCATTGCTGCATGTGGTCATAGGTGTGTAGCAGGCTATTTTCCATGGAGAAATGGGTAGTGTAGGGGATGTGTATACAGTGGTATCATGCCCCCTGCCATGTACCAGCAGGCAATCTATCGACAGACACCACTGTGGTGACCCTCAGGGTGAGAGTGACATGCATCAGCTAATCCTCTGGGTGCCTCCTGCAAATGACCATTGAGGTGATCCAGTTGACATGTATGCAACATGTATTACAACACATGGTTAGTGTCTGTGATGGAGACCTGTACCCAAGCATGTTCTGTTGACTGTGGTAGTGTAGTGGAGGTATCTGTGGCATGAGGTGTGTACATGGTGTTGTCTCCTATATATGCCAGTTATAACACAGCTGGGCAGGCATGTCAGTGTCAGTCAAGCATAGGTTGCCTGTACATATCCAAGCTGAATACCTGCCATCTGTACATCTGTACAGAGACTGACACACATCAGCTTGGCAAGTAGCTATGCAGTAGGATGACTGTGTCGACAAGTAGATGTCTGACAACAATATGTATGAGATTACTACATGCTGGAAGCCCTCACTGACATGTGCAGTACAGACGGTAGTCTACAGTTGCATTCCATGTCAGATCATTATCCAGTAGGGGATATATACCATAACACAGCTCACACACCAGGCCTCAGTGTCCAGCTATGCCTGCAGGTGTGTTTGTAGTCAGTACTATATTTAGCACTCTACTCTTGACTGGTAAAGCACTGTCAACAGTAGTACCGCCATGATACACAACATGCCAGTGTGACAACACGTAACCTGGGTTACATCCCTTGTTTGTACCACATTCACATGGATAACAGTGCTCTACAGGTCTTATATACTTGTGTGTCCTAGACATGACACTCACACCCCTTGCTACTCTAATGACAGCACATAGACACATGTATTGTACATGACATTACATACAATTATTACAGATGTCATTACCCTGCTATGTTATTAGACTGGGATGTGAGCACTGGTTACTAGGTCTGAGTCATGATTAGCAGGTGTCAGCATTGCTGCAATTTAACAGCTAAGCAGATTTGTGCACTGGTAAGCGAAGCCTACATGGTGTAAGTGCCCGTACATTTAACAGTAGCTTAGCACCACACCACTTAGCTTCATGCAAACCCATGCAAATTCACTTAAAGCTGCTCAAAAGTGCCTTAATCACTCTGTATCCAGCAGCCCATGTCCTGACCACCATGTTGGTATAGGGATTCATGGGCCCTAGAGACCTATCAGCAGCCCTAGGGCTCGGCTCCTAGGCCTAGCTTCCTGGCTATTTTTCTTCACATTTTTTTTTCCCTGGATTCCCTATCTAGCAGGGCCTGTAGCGTGATTCCCCACGGTTCTCCACCAATCCAATCGTCAAAGGTTCCTCTTGAGAAGAGGCTGAAGCGCTCCTATGCATGGCAATCTATTTCCAGGTCTGGTCTGGGTCTGGGTCAGGAACCTACCCCTCCAGCATGTTTTGTTTGTTATGATGACAAGGAGGTTTGATGATGGGAGCGTAGCTCTGAGGGATTGGGACTTCTTATTGTGCTCATATCCCAGCAGCTCATGGTTTTTGATGGCCTTGTATGTTAAGCAGAGATCGCCTCTGAGTAGACGATATGCGACCAAAAAAATAAGCAGCCCTTGCAGGTATTGAACCCAGGACCCTGTACACTATAGTCACAACAGTTAACTACTACACCATGACAGGTGTGAAGACAGTTGTTGTTTTTCAAATATATCTGTCACTACACATATTGAATAGTATTGAACAATTGCTTTGACTTCCACAATTGTGTAGTACTTGTTAATGATATTACTGTTGCATCACATATATTGTTATGTCTACATTTACACATATGAGATACATACGGTGAGATACATCTGCGAAGGTATACACAACCATGATGTTTACACATGAGCACAGAACTCCAGGTATTCAACACAACGTTTTAATGGTCAAGTAGAACACACAAAGCTTTCAAGTAAAACTCTTTCTCACTGCATAATATCAATAGCGTAAACTGCTTCTTTTTAAAAGACAATTCAACCAATCCACTCACATAATCAGTTAGTTGGATAAGCAAAATTAAAGTGCCCTGTCTCTTAAACATATAATAAATGTAATATAGCCACATAAATACAAATATATAAATATAACTGTAGAAATACCATAAAAATATCATAAACATATAAAAAATAAAGAATAAGCAACAATTAAAAAAGTCAGATTATTTAATGTCTTTGTTTTAAAACAGGTTTAATGTTAACAGCAGAGTTAAGACCTGGGGGATGATTTGCTCGAAAAAAATTAATCCATTTATATTCACTTAACTCAGTTTTATTCACTAAGTCACCACCCTTATGGTTATGATTAATTACCTGCAAAATTTTAAATTTGAATTTATGTGTGGAATCATTAGTATGCACATGTTTGGCCAGAGCATTAGTTACAATATTTCTCTGAATATCTGATAGATGTGAGCTAATTCTATCTTTTAATTTTTGATTGGTCTTTCCTATATAAAAACAACAAAATTGTACGCAATTCGCAAAATAAAAACTATTAGTTGTATTGCATGATCCTTTAGCCCTGAATTCAAATGGTTTTCCACTTAAAGGATGTATAAAAATTGTTTTGTATTAATATCAATACAATGCACACAATCCAAACAAGGCACAGTCTCTACTCTTACCATAGATATCTTAGCACCCCTTTTCATATTAGCATCTTTATAACATAATAGTTGTTTGAGATTACTTTCTCACTTAAATGTTAAACTTGGACTTGTACCTAGCAATTCATGGACCTCTTGATTAGATGTCAAAATAGTCCAATTTTTCCTTATAATTCTCTGTATGGTGTCTGTATGTCTATTATATTTCATTACATAATTAATTCTATTATAATTCTTTTTGCAGCTATTAGATACATCATTTGATCTAAGAATGTATGGTTTAGCCACAATATCCCTCATAGATGTAACTTCTTTCTTAGCTCATTCAATAACACTTAAATTGTAGCCTCTACTAACAAAACCTTTTCCCATCTCATGCATTTCTTTAATGAATGTATCATCCTTTGCACTAATCCTACTGGCTCTCATGAACTGACTCTTCACTAATCCTTTAAATGTGTATCTAGGATGCATACTTCTAGAATGGACATACTTGGGTACCTGTACATTTTTTCGATGTATAGCTGTGGCTAGCGTGTTATTGTCTTTAAATATAGTAATGTCAAGAAAACATATAGAATCAAAAGAATACTTCAGTTCAAACAAAAGAAAATCAGTAGTAGATTCTAAATAGATTTTATAAATAACAAGCTGGTCATCACTATTATTCCATAAAAGGAAAATATCATCCACAAAATGTTTGCATAAAACCAAATTAGTATTCCTAAAGTTGGCTGAAGTATTTAACTAAATGTGTTCTTCTTCCCATATGGTTAATACCATGTTCGCATAGTTGTTAAAGACATGAGTACCCATGGCAACCCCTTGTTCTTGATGATAGTAATTATCCCCAAAGCTAAATATATTGTTTTCTAAGACACACTCTAGCATCTAACACATTAATTAAATCTTAGATAGAAGGAACCCACTATGTGTAACGAGAAACTCTCCAACTGGTTCAACACCATAGGAATTTGGAATCACAGTAAAAAGTGAGCACACATCCATAGTTGTAACGCAAACATCATTAGCTTCATTGTTTATACACCATTCCCTTAAGGAAAGCAAGAAGTCACCTGTATCTTTAATATAGCTGTGACTAAGTCTTAAAAGGGGGACTAATTGTTTATCAAGATATTTAGAGATGGCCACAGTAATCCATTTGCTACCATTGACAATGGGTCTCATAGGTGGTGTAATTATTGGGAAGACCATATATAAAAGGGATGACAGGGTTAGCCAAATACAAGTAATTGTATGTTTCAGAAGTGATATTAGTTTCCATCAATAGTTCATACAGAAAGCTTTTTACTTTAGCAATAGTTTTGTTAACATATAAAACATTTACCAGAGTGAAAGTCTGACCAGCAGATAAAAAATCATTCATGCTACTAACATACTAAGAAGAATTCATTAATACAATCATACCACCCTTATCTGCAGGTTTAATAATCAGGCTATCATTCGTAATTAATGAAATTAATGCATGTCTTTCACCATCAGTAAGACTGAAACAACATTTAGTTTT